>NW_022107431.1:38137238-38138298 GCF_000313985.2 Echinops telfairi | reverse complement strand
GTGCTGAGGGAGGAAAGTTTGGTTTCAGAGTTGGGTAAATGAAAGATTCAGGATGGAAGCACATCTAATCTCTGCCCGTGGGAATTCACTTTGGGATGATGTGCGAATGGATTTTCCTCCCCCACTGACATCAGAGAAGGTCAGATGTAGCCCCTACACCATTTATTCAATGAGAAAAACAGACTTCATGAATCCCTAATGACAATTTTATTATTTTATTCAATTTTGAATGGAAGCAAAAGTCAGTGAAGACTTCATTCTAGCCCCAATCTAAGAACAATTAGTTCCTATGACGTGGCCCTGTTGCATGCTTGCCCTCATACAGAGATCACTAAGATATGCACGCTAGAGCAGCGTGTGCTGAAGAAACCAGCCGGTGCCCAGCTCTCAGAAAGAAGTGTCTGGGATTTAAAGGCTGGTCTTCAAACCAGCAGCCGTTTAGGTGGGGTGTCAAGCAAGTTCACATGGGAGAAGCATACCAGCCTCTTTGGTTCAGAGATCGTAAATAACAAAATCCAACTCTGAAGGAGGGAATGCTTTCAGAGCTTATATTGTGAACCCCTGCTTTGCAGAAGGTTTTGGATAGCAGTGGAGGCCCCAAAATCCATACGCATGGTCACCATATGAATGAAGACTTCAGTGAATCCCCTCTGACCATACTCTAGTGATGTAATCAGATTTGCTATCAGACAGAGAGCATTACAAAGTGGATTATGGGAGATGTAGTTAGGGTAAAATGTAACACATTATAATTTGATCTCCCCTTTGACCCCTTCTAAAGTTGTTTCAGTTTACAGTATTTTCTTTCTTTTGATTGAAATTTTTCTGTTTTGTTTAGTCATTATTGTTCATTTTTGTTTGCTTGCTTGCTTCCTTTTGAGCCTTGTATGGTTTTCTATATGTGAAATCAAGGGGAGATAGAGCTATAGAAGCAAAAACAGTTGTGGCAGGGGAGGATGGGGACACATGTGGGGCTAACAATAGTATGAGAAGAAAATTGATTAAATTGATCATGGTGATGGTTGCACATCTTAAGATGATTGGACAATTAAATCGTATG
>NW_022107431.1:38131742-38136629 GCF_000313985.2 Echinops telfairi | reverse complement strand
CGCTTCCTTGTGCAGGCCGGTCCTGGCCAAGACAGTGGTGGCACAGTGGCCTACCTGACATGGCTCACCGAAGCATAGTCTTTGTGACTCCCACCAAACAGCTCTTGGGAATGGGTAAGAGAAGGTGGGTGAAAATACTGACAGGATTCTATAGTTCAGTCATGACTGATTGTTAACAGATTCAAAGGTGATTGTAAACATCTGGAAAGCTGATGAGAGGGTTCATCAGGGTTTCCATCCTGCTGGGTTTTAAATGAGCCATTTGGGTCATACGAGTCCTTTGCTTGATGCCTGAGCTGCAGATGCGGGGCTTGCCAGAATCCACAACTGCACAATAATTTGGGAGTTCTGTAAGACATTGTAGTGAATTTTGAAAACTTAGGATGTAAAAAGAGAATACTTATTGGAAAAGTGGTGGTTGATATCAGAGATGATGGAGTGGTATAGCATTCTGGAAAAGTTGAACATTTGGGATGTCTTTAAACTCCACCTCATTGGGACCAACCTTGGGCTGATCCTTCTACAAGGAATTAATTTGATAACAACGTTTGCCACCTGACAGAAAATGAAAACACTACGATGGGAATGGGGCAGACTCGTTTTCTGCTTTTGTGACAGCAACTGTTACGTTTTGTCTCCTTGTGATGTAGCTGGTGTTCCTACTTCCCGTACAGAGGGTGCCATGACCAGTACATTTTGAATGGGAATGCTAGGAAGGTAAGAAAGTATGTGTGTGTTTAAGTAATACCTGACTTGTATTTTGCAAATAATTCCAGTTGTCTTTTCTAAGATGTGTCCTTAGCTCCTTAATGTTTCCGAAATGCAGATACTGGGATATATTTCATCTTAAGCAGTATTTTAATTATGCAATAATGCTTAAAGGTTAAATTCAGAAGAAGGAACAAATAAAATTAATTTATTCAAAAAAACAAAAACCGTATATTACCACACATTTTTTAGAATGAAAAGGATAACATATAAAATCATTGAATGTTACATCCTTGGCAAAAAAGAACATTTATGAGATAAGACAGGTGTAAAAATGTATACATATATGCAGATATATACATATGATAATAATAAATGAAATAAGCACATTTTAGCTAATGCAATTAATAAAATAACTTTTACTTCTTTAAAGATTATAATAGACAAGTTAATGATTCTTTTAATAAATTTAGTTAGTGGTTACTCTATGCGGTTAATACATGAAATATTTCTGAGATGCATTCCCTCATTCACTGTACACATTTATTTATTGATATTGATGTAAATGTGTGTGCATACACAAAGGGGCCTCAAAAGTTCATAAAAATAGAGTCAAATTATCTTTCAATTCTATTTTTTCATTAGAATTGTGTATTTCATACACAACTTTACTCCAGAGATTTCAAATTAACTTACAAATATATTTTGCAAGAAACAGGCATTGCTTTGGAGGCAAAAAAGCAGTAAGAGAAGTAAGTAGAAGGTGACTTTTAGGAATGATTCTGGTAGAATAAGCAAGATGTCCAGGAAAGCTGTCAACACCTTCAGTGGTGGTGGCTCCTGAGAAATGTTGGTTCAATTCTGAGGACGCACATGGCACAGACATGGCTCCCAAAGAAAGTCAGAAGCTTGGAATTTTTAGATTCAATGATCTAACATGGATGATAGAAATTTCAAGAAGGAATTAATAAAATTATCAGATGTGAAAAATTACCCCTTATAAAATATTTCACATATTGCCAAATTCTAGTAATTACCCAAAAAAGTTCCTTCAAGAATATTATATATCTACTCAGCTGTCTTTAAAATTGACAGACCTGTTTTGCAAACATTCCTTGTGCTTGGAGTTCTAAGAGTCAGGATTACAAAAGAAACATTTTTATGAAAGACATTTCAAACCCTTGACTATTATTATGGACTAGAGTCAAATTGTAATTGAATAACAAAACTCTTTTCCAATGCAAGATGACACAACGTTTGAGCACACGGCCCAGTACCCTAGTTTGACAGATAAGCAAAGCTATGGCAGTGGGGAGGGAGGACCAGTCTCACCCTGCCGCTACCAAGTGGCAGGACCCAGATGAAAACTCAGATACACTGGCCCCCCACGGTTCCTTTCACTGCATCTGCTGGAGTTGTTTCAAATGAAGCAAAGGGTGAGGAGTCAAACTTTCACACAGCATTTTGGCTCCTAAAGAGTGAGTGAAGAAAGTACTGCACTTCTTTCCAGATGAAGGAGCTTGCATCTCTTTTTCCCTTTCTCCCCTTTCTTCTGGTAGCATGACTTTCAGACTCCTCACCAATCTGTGACACCCACAGCCTGTTGCCCCTGCAGCACTCAGAGTCTCCTCTAACAGTTCCATCCCTCGCCTGCTCCCAGTCCTCTTAGGCCATAGAAGGAGTCACTCTTGGTACAAATCAACAGTAGGTGTTCGAGGTGAGAAGATCTCCCGACTGCAAATGAGCTTTAGTGCCTTCCGGAACCACCGGTAGGAAAAGACATAAATGATGGGGTTGCAGGCTGAGTTGAAGTAAGCAAACCAGATAAAAATGTCAAAGACCAGCGGGGGAGTGATGAAATTAAGTAAGCTGTCAACCAGCGTGTCTATGGTGAAGGGTAGCCAGCACAGGAGGTAAATGCCCACAGCGATGCCCAGGGTCTTGGCAGCTTTTCTCTCCCGCTTGGCAGCCCCAGCCAGGCTCTTGCTCATGGCGTTGATCTGTTGAGCCTGCCTGGTAGCAACCACAAAGATCTTCACGTACAAGCTGATCATGATGAGACAGGGGAAAAAGAACACAGGGAAGTTTAACCAGCCCCAGAACTTATTAAACAGCAGTTGGCAACTACCCACACATGGCATCTCTTCAAGCCACTGACTGAGCCCTTTCTCTACCACGTCCGTGTAGAGGAGGATGGCAGTATAAGCTGCTGGCACCCCCCACCCTGCCAGGATGTACCTGAAGGCCACCCTGACAGTGAACTTGGTAGGGTAAAGTAGGGGGTCACAGATGGCACAATGGCGGTCAATGGAAATGAAGCACAGGTGGAAGATGGAGGTGAGGCAGAAGAGGGTGTCCAAATAGGTATGCAGGCGGCAGAGGAAGTCCCCGAAGAACCAGCAGCTCTCCACGGAGCGAACAGTGCTGAGAGGCAGCACCAGCAGACCCAGAAACATGTCGGCCAGGGCCAGGGACAGCAGCAAAAAGTTGGTGGGAGTGTGAAGTGCTTTGAAGTAGGACACAGCAAACACCACAAACAGATTCCCTAGCACCGTGACCAGCATGCCTATTGCACAGGCCAGGTAGATGGCCAACTGGATGCCCGGAGGATGGATAGTCCTGGGACAAGACCCATTCACCTGGTAGCAGAATGCCTCGGACTGTCCTTCAGCACCTCGGTCAGTGCTCATTTATAGGTTCTACTCGTTCTCTACCTGGGAATTGGCCACCTGGCTCACAAAAAATAAGAAAAAGAAATCATCAGGCAATGCGATAAGAGGTGAAAAACTCAAGAGCATTTTGGAACCACGTAAATATTTCCCTGGGTGCTGATTAAACTGTGCTCTCAAAATTAAATGCAGCCTGGGATTTGAGATTTTACGAGTTATCTCTGCTAGTTTGGTTCATCTGAACTAAGAACTTTAGAAATTAGTTTAGACAATCTCCTTAAGAGGAAAACGATTTAATCTAATTTATTTCCAAGGAAAGCTATGACTATGTGCCAATAAGCAACACAGAATTATGAGAGGTCTCTATTGTATTTTGATAAGGTACCTCTTGTCAAGGTAAAATAATATTTCAAAGTCCTAAGTCTGAAATAAATGAAGACATTTTTGTTGAATAAATCATTACTTGTACAATGATTAATTTGTAAGCTCCACCCCCCCTTTAAAAAATAAGCAAATTGACGATAAAATCGCAGATTAAAGTCTTTAATTACTAGGTAGCCTCTTCCCAAGATAAAATAATAGAAAACTGTTCTATGTTGGTTACCACATATTAATTATTGCAAATTCTAATGATAGCAATCAATGTTTGCTTACACATGGTGGAAGAACACATCTGATAGGGAAAGCAACATGTTATCGATCTTCACAGCAGTCTGTGAAGTCTTAGAGAAGCCCAGACTAGCTGAGTTTTGGAGCTACTTACAGAGGTAGGAATCAGAGCCACTGCATTGGAAGAAGCCCTTCTCGTAGCAGGTGGACACACAGGATATAGAGTCCTCATCCATCCGCAGACCTAACAGATGTGCAGTCAGTTAATGATTTTTATACTCTAAATAGAACCTGCTGCTTCACGTGGACTGTGATGTCAAAGGTGCATCAATGGAGTATCAAGGGACCTAGTTTGCACTGTTCACAAGTCTCAGTTGTTCAGGAGCGTAGTCTCAATACATAGTCATTTATTCTGACCATTAATTAGAAATGAAATGAAAAACCAAACACCTCCAACTTGATTGATCTAGTCTCCTTAATGTTCGGTGAGTTTCCAACATCCCTTACACTTTGGGGTGAATTATGAATATTTCTTTCAGCATGAAAAATATTTGAAAACAATTAGTCGTGAGACTTTTTGATTGTGAACGGAAAGTGTGTGACTGTCCAGACTGGAGTTACTGTGACACCCATTCTAAACGTGTGTGTTTTGTGCTATTCTAAGAAATCATAATAGATGAGGTGGCCCATCTGGAGACAGAAACATTACTTTGCTTTTCTCTCACTTCCTGTGCCAATCAGCCAACTTCTTTATCCCCCTTTTCCCCTACGGTGAAAGTACAGACAGTTGTACCCACCTGCCTCCAGCTCACAGGTAAATATATAACCAAGAAAAAATGACTCGTTCTCTTCTGCTGACTCTATCTCTTGGAATAGCCTGCAGAGGCGACAAGGTCTCTAC
>NW_022107431.1:38129212-38130295 GCF_000313985.2 Echinops telfairi | reverse complement strand
GTCTTCCTTATTCAGTGTCCAACTTTCATGTGCATATGAGGATATGGGAAATACCATGGCTTGGATCAGGCACACCTTGTTCCTCAAAGCAACCTCCCAGTTCTTCAACACTCTAAAGAGTCTTGTGCAGCCGATTTACCCAGTGCAATACATCGTTGGATCTCTTGAGTGTTGTTTCCTCAAGAATTGATTGTATAGCAATCAATTCAAGCAAAACTAAGCAAGCAAGATCCTTGACAACTCCAACCTTTTCTCCATTTATCATGATGCTACCTATTGCTCCAGTTGTGAGGATTATGGTTTTCTTGACATTGAGTCAAAATCCCTACTGAAAGCTGAGATCCTTGATCTTCATCAGCAAGGGCTTCAAGCCCTCCTCATTTTCAGCAAGCGAGGTTGTGTCATCTAGGTATCACTAGTTGTTAATAAGCCTTCCTCCAATTCTGATACTGAACTCTTCTTCATATAATCTAGCTTCTCTCATTATTTTCTCAGTGCAGAGATTGACTAAGTATGGTAAGCGAATATAACCCTGACGCACCCATTTCCTGATTTTAAACACTGGAGTATTCCCTCATTCTATTTGCACAACTCCCTCTTGATCCAAGTTCAGGCTCTACATCAACACAATTAAGTATTCTAGGATTCCATTTTTCTATCCATAGTTTTTTGTTTTATGATACATGCAGTCGAATGCCTTGGCTTTCCAGAAAGCATCTTTCTGGTGTTCTCTGCTTTGAGCCAAGATCCATTTGATATCCTTTGTTCCATGTCCTCTTCTGAATCAGGCCTGAACTGGCAATTCTCTGTCAATATACTGCCATCACCATTTTTGGATGATCTTCAACAAAATTTTACTTGGATATGAATTTACTTGGTGTTCTGTAATATGAATATTCTGTTGGGTCACCTTTCTTTGAAATGGGCATAAATATTGATTTCTTCCAGTCAGTTCATTTTCCAAAATTCTTGGTATAGCTGAGTGAGTGCTTCGAGCATTTCATCAACTTATTGAAACATTTTGATTGGCATTCCATCAATCCCTGGAGCCTTGTTTTTGCCTAATGAGATTAGTGCAGCTTG
>NW_022107431.1:38125615-38126686 GCF_000313985.2 Echinops telfairi | reverse complement strand
TTTCCTTGTATGGGGATAGATATTATCCTAAGACAGACAGCACTGTAGTTCAGGATTGGCACTGACGTGTCCTTTATGATGATGAGTGCAATGCCATTCCCCATGAATGGTCATTCCGAGCAGAGGAACTGTATGATTTTTTGAAACTAAATTGCCAAACCAGTGCATTTCAACTCATTATATGTTCCATTTCATTTGTTACAATGCATAATTTTCATAGGTCCATGCTTCGTACATACCAAGTTCTGATCATTAATGGATTTTTGAAGCGTTTTCTTCTCATTTGAAGTTGTGCCCCATGGACAAGCGACGGTTCTGAAGGTTGTATTTGCAAAGTCTTGACTCCGTCCACATCGTATGGACTGTGCTTTGAGAAGGCAGCTTTTCTGCAGACATATTTTGAATGCCTTCCAAACAGAGGGGCTCATGTTTGGGCACTATTTCTGACATACTGCTTCTAATGCTTTCAGAATCTGACAATGTTTGCTTCTATGCATAATGTTTTCAGAAGCTACTTCCTCCAAAGTGAATAGCCTATTCCTTCTTCATATTCTATTCTTAGTCTGGAGCTCTGCTGAACCCTGTTCACTTTGGGTGACCATGCTGGTGTTTGAAATACTAAGGACCTAACTTCCAGCATCACAGCAATGCACATGCCACCACAGTATGAGAAACTGACCAACAAGTGGTGGATGGGAATTGTGGGAAGGGAGTTATTTGCAAGATATGCAGCATGATTAATTTATGCTCTTTTAGGGTTTCTCCAGGCAAGGAAATGTCCAAGTCCCATGAAATAAGCTCTGAATATTGGTCTTGGGTAAGAAAGTTTGAGAGGAGTATTTTAAGGAAAAAATGTAGCTGAAGACCCTCACTATATTTGTGACAGGCAGTTAGTGACACAGTTCCCAATAATTAACTGTGTCAACATTCGTGATCTGAAACAGAAATCCACTTTTGTCAGCCATCCCAGAGTTGGCAAAGTGAGTCCTCTTTCCTTCTTCTTTGAACAAAAAGAATAGAAAAAACAATTCTCCTAAAGACTGGGAAGTAATTCCAGATTCTGTTTTGGGA
>NW_022107431.1:38119540-38124994 GCF_000313985.2 Echinops telfairi | reverse complement strand
GTTAAGGAAGTAGTACTCTGGCCTATTCTGCCCACAATTGCTTGTCTGCTTCACCGTGAGACAGACCACATATGTTAGATCACTCTATGGGAGAATCTTGGCCCGCCAAATGGATATAAGATCTTACTATTGTGGGGAGTAAACAACCTTGTGATTCTAGTAATCTCTTTGCAAGCTAATATTGATAAAAATAAATACAAATGATGGAGAAAATAATATAATGCAAATAACATGGACTTTGCTGAGAGAGACCTGAGTTTGAATCTTGCTTCTTCACAGGAGCTGTGTAATCTTTAAAAAGTCTATCTTCTCTGAGGATCATCAGCTACGATCTAGATGCCATAACAGCTGTTGAGACTTTTAAATAAGGTAAATGATACCACTCTCCTAGAATGTAGTAGAAACTAAAAGAATATTAGCAGATTAATCTATGTCCTTTATTTTACGTCTTCCCTTCATTTTTACCCCGTGTTGTACATATACGTATGTTAAATTTCTTTTTCATGATGTTCTTTAAGTGGCTTTTAAAGAATTGATGTTTTACTCTAGTGTGCTAAAAACATGTCTTGCAGAAACTTAAAAAAATCTCTTAAAAACCCCTCCACTACATGTTGATAGCCTCCTAAGCACTGTACATACATGTTGAAATAATCAGTCCCTATTTCCCAAAGAATGGATTACAAGTCCCATGAATGAGCACATTGCTCCAAATGTCTTACTCTTATAGTAGCCCTTGAGACACTGGACTGCAGGTTTGTGTTTATTTACTATTCATTATAATTTTCATGAAATGAAGGATTGTGTGACTTGCCATTATAACCCAGTGCCATTATAATCATGCCTGGCACACAAGAAGCACATATTGAATATGATTGATTATGTCCTAGATAAGCAAGCATTTTAAGAAGCCTTAGAATACACCACTCAATCATATGTGTTTAAATTAGAAGCTTTTATTCTTACTCCCAGGCACAAATTTGGTTATGAGACATGAGAGTGATAATTAATTCAATGGCTTGTTATATATTTTAGAAGAACTACTAAACCTTAACAATTTTATCTCACTTTTGTAAGGATCTGTGGAAAAATACCTCCTTTGAAAAATATCTTTTTTAAGTCTTTCAGAAACAGAGGAATAATAAATGATAAGAATCTACTGAATGTCTAGTCTTAGTGACTGCTGCAATAATGTATAAAGCATTATTATTCTCATTTTATAGATTAGGAACTGTGGGTTTAGAAATGCAATTATTTGTTCAAGATCATCCATCACTGAGTAATTAATCAAGTTGGGGCTTGGATATGTGCTACTCCTAAACCCATGCCCTCTCCACTATCTTGTATCTCAGAAAGATGTTATTCTTGAACAACCACCTTTCTAGCTTTCTGACAATTTTATTTTCCCTTGTCCAAAAATAGGAGCCCTGGTGATGTAGTGGTTACACATTGGGCTGTTAACTGTAAGGTCAGCAGTTCGAAACACCAGCAGTTCCATGGGGAAAAGGTGAGGGTTTATGCTCCTGTAAAGAATTGCAGTCTCAGAGGTAGTTGCACTCTGATCTATACTGTTACTAAGAGTCAGAATCAACTAATGACAGTGAGTTGTTGTTTTGTCCAAAAATATCTTCTGCTGAGTAGCCTAGGGTTTTTATTTTAATAATGTAAAAAGGGGTGAGGTCAATTTGAGCTAATGACCACTCCATTCAACTTAGGTGAGTCTCAAAAAAGGGATCATTGGATTAGGAAAGCTGGTACTATCCTTCATTTCTTCTTGGCCTTGCCTAGGAAGAAAATGCAAAGCTGTTTTGAAAAACAACTGAGCTAATGCTCACAGCCCCCCTTGTAAATTGTTAAAGCCCTTTATTAAGATAAGAGTTGGCAATGATCATAGCATAAATTGCTCCTTTGCTTATCCTCTATTTGACGATGTTCCTAGGGCGAATAAGAAGGCTTGAAGACAATTTCAGGGCAATCCCAAGAAGACATAGAGTAACTGTGTATATGTAACCACTGTGAAATAAGGTCTCAAAACGCTGGCTGTTGCCAGTGGGGAAAATCCAACTCTCCCCCTCAGTGATCAGAGGAGCACACTCTCCTTCCCCACCTGTTTGGGAGTTATTGGCACAACCCCACGCCCACCCCCTACCTTCACAGATTTGTTGTTGTTGTTGTTGTTAGGTGCTGTCAAGTTGGCAAAGGACATTATGAGGATAGATCAGATTAAAGTCCTTTAGCTGTAGCACTATAGAAGTTTTAGTGAAATAATTCTTTGTTGGTGGGGGAGTCTGGGGGGCTGCTCTGAGTTTTGTAGGATGCTTAACATCATCCCTGGCCCCTAAACTGCAAATATCAGCCACACCCAAAAATGTCTGCATGCGTGGCCAGATGGCTCCACGGGTGAAATTCTCTCCGTTCAGATGTATGACAGAGACCTACGATCGGAGACACACAGAGAGGTTTTAAAGCATGAGAAGGAGACTATAATAAAGGACAGACTGTCATGAAATATATCTACAGTATATGAGGAGGAGAAGAGGGGAAAGGAAATAGAGAAGAGACATTCATTACTCCAGTAAATACAACTGTTTTCCTAAAACTCTGAGAGAAGGAAAGGACTTGAGTTGTCTGAATGAAGTTACTCTTATGGGATAGCTAGTATGTGCATGCATGTACTCATAGGCATGGGCACCACCTGTATGTATACACACAGGCAGAATTTATATACAGATGACAAGTATGTACTGAATGAAAGAAAATTATTTTCCTAAACTTCCTCTTTATTCATTAAAAAAAAGATAAAACAGTCCATTTTTTCAAAATATCACAAACCTCACATAGTTGGTTTTTTTGGTGAGGGGTTGGGGGTGGGCAGGAAGGAATGCTAAGTCAGAACCAATAAAACTGGAAGTAATGACAGTGCCAATCACATACTCCATTTTCAAACCATCTCAAGAAAGATTGGTGAATGCTAATAAATCCTGTTCATTTTTTTCTCTTTTACTGCATGTTACATTGAAATCAAAACAAAATAAAGTGAAAACACAAACAAATGAAACAGAGACTTATATACTAGTCTCAATTAAGCAGGGCTGCCAATGATTGGGAAGACTTACTAAGCCTTCTTTTCTGATGCTGTTTACATGTTAAAGAAGAAAAAACCTTGTTTGATTTAAACCACTGAGTGAAAGTCTAAATCCCTAATTGGGGTAATTCAGAAACCAGTAAGCCTTGACAGAGTGTTATTTCATTGGAGTTATCTTTCCCCTCAAAACCACAGAAACAAACTACTTACTTGCCTGGCTTTGACCTCGAAGTCTTGACCTACGAGGCGGACTTAGGTGTCTGCCACACCTACTAGAAGATTGTCTTTTCTAAGTTAGTCCACGTCTCTGCATCCAGGTTTCTCTGCCCCCCAAAGAGTCTTAGGGCATGGGGATAATCACCTAACCATGTGCAGGAAGCAGGCTCAGGGTGGAGGAGTCTGGATGGAAAGGCATCCCTGTGACGATCAGTCTCAAGGCCTTGCGAAACCAAGGGTAAAGCAGGCCGTAGATGATGGCATTAAAGGTGGAGTTGCAATAACCCAGCCAAAGAAAGACATTGTACAAATCTTGGGCGTCGTAAAATCAATGAAAGGGTCTGCGATAGTCAAGATAAAGAAGGGCAGCCAGCACAAGACAAACACCCCCATGACGATGCTGAGCATCTTGGTGGCCTTGCTCTCTCGCTTGGAGGAGGCTCTTATTTTGCTCTCGGACCCAACTTGCTTCACTTTCGGACCTGTGCCGATTTGCTGGGCATGCTTCCTGGCGATTGTGAAGATATGTAGATAGATGCCCACCATTACTGTGCCAGGGAGAAAGAACGCTATAAGGGAGGCCAGCACACCCCAGAGCTTATTAAATATCAACACACACGAACCATTGCAGTCCATGGCGGCAACAAAATCTTCAGCGCCAATTAAATTTAATTCTGAAAACACCAAGCCAAAGGCAAAAAAGAGAGGGATAGACCAATTGATAAGTAAAAACACCTCTATGACAGGAATGGTAATTTTGGTGACATAATGTAAAGGATCACCAACAGCATAGTAGCGGTCAACTGAGGTGAAACAGGTGGAAAATGGAGGAGGTGCAGAGCATGATATCGCAGCAGCTGTGCACTCTGCAGAAGAGGTCTCCAAAATGCCAGCAGGACTCAATGGACCTGATCACGCTGAAGGGCATGACCACACAGCTCAGCAAAAAGTCGGTGGTGGCCGTAGAGAGGATCAAGAAGTTGGTAGGGGAATGGGGTTGCTTGAAGTAGGCAATAGAAATGATGACAACTATGTTGCCCAGCATGGTCATGATGATAGCCCCAGTCATGACCACATACATGGCGAACACACTGAACACGGGTCTCACGTTTTTAGGGCACGGATTGTTAATAAAAGCAAAGCAAAACTGGGTTTCTGGTGGGTTCCAAGGATCAGGTGAATTCATTATCTTTGTTCTATGGAGACAGTGAGTCCCTTGAGGAAGTTCTGCATTCCTCTTGTTTCTGCAAAAGAGAGAGGACAAACAATGAAAAACTATTGGAAGGGCATCTTTTCACAAAGACCAAGCTAGTCTGTGATTCTAAGTTCAAATTCATTGCCTGCTAGAAGCTGTGCTTCTCAAACTTTAATGACGCACAAGAATCACCTGGGGAACTTTTTAGAACACAGATTCTGATTTGGGAGAGATGGGCATTGATGAGTCTGAGTATGCCAGGAGATGCCAAAGCTGTTAGCTGAAGGACACCCCTTGAGTAGTTAGTAGCTAAAGGAAAATTGAGTAAGCAACCCAGTTAAAGCCACCTAAGTAACCTAAATAGTGCATGCCCTGATTATTCTAATATGTAGCTCTCACTCAGGTGATTCCAAGAAAGATCACAAATTGTACCTGTACCACTTCTATTAGCCACTATTTTAAGAAGAAGCAACTGAAGTATTATTAGGGGCAAGACCAGTGCCTGAAAAGGATATGGTAGAGGGTCAGCAAAGAGAGGAAAACCCTCAATGAGATGGGCTGACAAAAAGGCTGTGCAGCTTCAGGTGATGTTTTGTTCTGTTGTGCGTACATATTAGTCATTGTGGCAGTTACTGTATATAATTTCCTGTCAACTTGAGTGAAGAGAAGGAGTCTAGCCAGTCAATTAGTGAGGCCTCTTTGTGGGCATGGCCCTCTCCTTAGGATTCTGGGAACTCCTGTCTTTCCACCTGGAGGCAGGAGACTCATTCTCTGCTTCACATTCCTTTCAATAAGCCACACAGAACTATGCTGATGGAACCAGAGCCCTGGAGCTGGAGGAGCCACATGGAGACCCACACCAGTGCTGAGATGCTTCCACCACCACTGGATCCACAAGACTTTCCACCCACTGGCCTGTGATCTTCTTGCATTCAGCATCATTGCATGTGCTGTGTGAGTC
>NW_022107431.1:38116042-38117586 GCF_000313985.2 Echinops telfairi | reverse complement strand
AGGATTCTCTCTGTCCCTGCTGCATGGTTCCATCGACTGTTCCATGGAGGACAGTTTGGACATTAATAAGCTAGATTAAGAGGAAATCAAGTAAGAATTTTCAATTCCAACAGCAACAAATGACTGAGTTGATGATAAGGGTCACAAATCATCACTTCATGAAAGGATATCAATTTGTCATTAATTCTTCCAGGAAGTAGAAAGAGACACTGGCTAACATTTCTGGATAGGAGGCAAAATTGCATAGTATTTTTAAAAGTATATAAAGCGGGTGAATCTGCAAAGAATCAGGGAACAGATAAAAGAATTTTATCTAAAGTAATTATTCTGAAAATGTAAAATTCTTCAGGATTCCAATGAAAAGATGAAAAGAAATTACATAATTTTTTTCTTTATTCATCAAATTTCTAAAATTATGTTAGCTGTTGTACGATTACTTGCCTCAAATAAGAAATAAAAGTATTCACTAAGGTTCAATAATTTATACCAAATTAAATGGGTAAACAATTAAAAAAGACACATCATAATTGTTTTATTAGGCATGATTCCTCTTCTCCTTACTGTTTACACACCCCAAATACTCCACCTTTGGGGAAATTTCAGCTAAAATAATTTTTGCATCTTGCTTTGATGATCCCCATAATAATATCTTAGGTAAGAGATGACTTGTGAAGATTTGCTATAGGACGTCATATCATCATCTCATTAGAATTTCAGTATTTTTAAAAAATCATCTAGAATTATTATCTGTTATTCTTTTGAATGTCGTTTCTCTCAACACACACACACACACACACACACAATCTGTTCCTTTCCTCACCCACTATACTTACGTTTGGTTTACCAGATTTCTTTTCCTGGTTAGATAACCTTGAGGACAGGTCATGTGAACGGGAATGATGTGTTGTGCTATCATCAGTGTTTACCTTTCAAGTGAACAGTTCGCTGCATCTCGCTCTGCCCTGTGGGTCCCTGGAAAGAGCCGTAGCCCGCTCTCGGAGGGAGGCCTGCAGCAGGCTGTGTTCGCACCTGTATTTAACACACACGCCGGGCCTCTAGAGGATGCCCTCCCTGGGTCCTGCTTTCAGTGACGTGCCCTCTCACGGTCTTCAGTGAACGGTTGGCAGCATGATTGCTGCAGGTCCTCGGGAATTGGCAGCAGGAGAGGGACTCTGTCTCGTGCTACCATGGTGGTGGTGACGTCAGAAGGGCGCACCCAAACCCAAAGATAAGAAGGAATTAAAAAGAAAAAAAGAGAGAGAACGAGAGAGAAGGGGAGGGGACTATTTAGTCCAAATCTAGCAAATTCTCAGATCTACATATTACCAAATGCTCAAGAATCTTTTCCAACAGTGAGTTTCTTACTCCCTAGTTAAAAATGCGACACACACACGTTTATATCTTTCCCTCTTTTGCCTCAAGTAAATCAGAGATTCTGTTCACAAAGCTGTCTTTTGCTGTCCGTAGGTTGTCAAATAGAGGTTCTAGCCTCAACAAGGTGTCATAGCACTTGAATAAAGGGTGAAATTTCCTGTCACTCTGTG
>NW_022107431.1:38113433-38114785 GCF_000313985.2 Echinops telfairi | reverse complement strand
GATGCTCAGACTTTGGATGCGAGGCTGTTGCCTGGCTGCTGCAGATTCCTCATTCCTGGAAGTGAGATTTATATTTCTTTCTTTCTCAGCGTTCCTTGATCTAGGGTAGGGTATGAATTACTTTACAAAAATGCCAGCTCTTCATTGTTCACAAATAGAATCACATGTGTTTCCTACTGGCAGCGATCCATCGGTGATGTCACATGTGTTCAGGGCCGACCAACCAACCAGAGTAGAAATGTGCCCCACCGGATTTCCCATGGCTCAGTTGTGTGCCGTCCAGTGAATATAATCCCTTTCAGAACACCCGGTGGTGGTAGCCAGACACCATCTAGTGCTCGCCATGGGGTGGTCGAGACTGTTTCTGTAGTCCACCCATCCATTGGATTGATTGTTTCCAGGTTTTTTGATCATCTTCACTTTTCTTTGTGCTGGAAGAGGAAAGGCCAATAGTTGTACCTCCCATAGCTGCTCAGGAGCATTTCAGACCCCTGTGGCTACTGATCAAAGTAGGATGTAGAGCATTGTCTTTGTAGACTAAGTTAGGGTCACTGATCCTGGTGTCCACTTAGCCCATGATCCTGAGCTTGTAGGTCCAGCAACTCATCGTTTAAAGCTTTTGTCTATGTCTAAAATGTTTTCATCATTTTGCTCCACCACATTCTTGGATATATTTGCAAGGAAGGTGCTTGCACGTGGATCCATATTTTCTGTCAAACATACATATACATTTGCGAGTGTACTCCCAGGCTTCCTCCCACACTCACTCAGCCTGTACGTCTAAATATGCATCTCATAGGTGCATTATTATTCCATGAATAACAGCATTCACCTCTTTTGACTTGAATCTTGCACTTCTCCCAGTGTCTGCCTCTGTCTCCATTGCTTTTTGCTCTCGTTCCTCTTGTTGTATCCTGAGGTAGTTAGTTTATTGTGCCAACCTTCCTGATAAACACATGTGGGGTTAATTGAAGGGATAAATGGCTCGGTGAGCCTTGCCTTTCTAGTTCTCAAGTCTCTTGCTTTGTGATGGTCAGACCAGGATGCAGCTGCCTTATCCAGTTCCTTGCTTCAGCTGGCAAGGCTCACTTCCTGCAAGATATCCCTGAGGAGAAGCCACATGGACCTACCCTGATGCAGCCCTGGGTGCTGGAGCAACCGTGTGGAGACCCATGCCAATGCTGAGATGCTTACACATTCACTGATTCGGCTTTCCTCCTGCATTCGGCATCATTGCGTGTGTTTTGTGAGATGGAGGAGGACTTTGTGGATTGATGTCGGACATATGGGTTAATGTTGGACTTGTGGGCTTGGGCAGCACTGGGTTGGGATGTTTTCTTGATGTGCACTTA
>NW_022107431.1:38110640-38112613 GCF_000313985.2 Echinops telfairi | reverse complement strand
GGGCTGTGGGAAAGACTACAGGGGTGGGATTTGATGAGTGGTTTGAACTGTTAAGCGCAGAGTTGATTGTCTAAAATGTAAACCACCTTCACCACTTAATCCATAATTTAAAAATGCAAATGGTTCACACCAGATTTATTGTATCAGGGCAAGCAGAAATCATAGAAATTTTTATTAAACAAACATCAAAATGTGATGCTACTATAGCTTCTCAACATAAGAGGCAATTGTTTCAAAGCGAACCAACATATAGTATGGTAGTTACATATCTGGTGTCAATTTGTAGAGGGGTGCAACCTAGCCTTGATGACCTCATTTGGAGGCATTAAGAAGATCAATAGTTCACTGGAGGCCAGGTACACACAGACTCTCTGTTTCCTCTTCCTGCCGACAAGACACATGGAAGTTGGCTAGAGCCCTGGAACTGAAGGAGCCACATAGACTCCTGCGAGCGTTGAGATGTTTCCACTGCCACTGGATCCACAAGACTCTCCACTCACTGGCCTGTGATCTTCCTGAATTTGGTGTCATTGCATGTTTTGCATGAGTCTGAAGAGGAATTTATAGATTGGTATTGGGCATATGGGCTAATATTGGACTTATGGACATGATCTGGACTGGGTTGGGATGTTTTCTCAATATACCATTGCTCTTTTATATAAAATTCTTTTTTATACACACATGAGTGTCTATGGATTTGTTTCTCTAGTCAGGCCCAACTAACACACATAGTATTAAAGGGCAAATGTGTGCTGCCGGTGGAGGATGGCCTTTGTAATTTGTGGATGACCTGAAATTGATTTTGACAGGATGTCTAAGTTGAAAGGCACAAGCACACCAGTTCACTAACTTTATAAACAGTATTACAATAGTTACGAATTATAAAATTTACTACTCTTATAAGTAATGCCTTAAGTTTGTAAAAATTGTTTAAGCATCGGGGAGGCTTTTATGTATTACTCTGACAAAAAAAAAAAAAAAGAAAAATTTTAATTAGATAAAGTCAAATAAAGTATGAAGGACTTCCATTAACTAGGCAGCAACAGCCCCCTTTTTATCGTTCAAAATTATTAAATGTATAGTAAAATAACAAAGGTGTGGTAGCTACATAATTTCATGTCAACTTAATAAAAGACTGTCAGTCACGTCACAGCCTGACAGTCCCTCCTTGTGGACATGGCTTTCTCATGAGGATTCTGGGAAATCTCTCTCACTGCTAGACCTTCCTGCTGACAAGCCACACGGAGCCATGCTGATGGCAGCCAGAGTCCTGGAGATACGTCCACCCCCATTGGATCCACAGGACTTTCCACCCAGCAGTTTGTGATCTTCCTGCATTCGACATCATTGCATATGTTGTGTGAGTCAAAGAGGAATTTATGAAGTCATTTTGTAGTTATTTGTGGACTTGACCTGCACTGGGCTGGGATGTTTTCTTAATGTACAATTACTCTTTGATATAAAGTTCTTTCTTACACACATGAGTGTCTCTGAATTTGTTTCTCTAGTCAACCTGGCTAATACAAAAGGCAATAAGGGAAACACAGTTTTGAGGAACATCCAGGTTTTAAATTAGTTTTGTTAATATAACATTAATCTTAACAATCTAACTTTCCTCAAATAATCTTTTCTATACACAAAAATCATTTTTAGGGATTCCAGAAATTTCCCACTGAACTGCTAAGACTGATGTTAAAAAAAATTTTTTTTTAAAAATATATCTAAGTTGCTAGGTGGAGGAGGAATGACCTGTTGAGATAGAGCAAATGGGTGAAAAATGTACTGGGGAACCAATGACCCTTTGGGGGGAGCATGGAGACTGAGTGACTCATTATGGAGATGCAAATGAAGGCCACATTTGGCTTGTCTAGGACTTGATGCCGGGGAGAAAACTTCAAAACACTGTCTGAGAGCCCTGAAAAGCACCATTAGTCAGCTGTCCACAGGAAACAGATGGCACAATACCACCCACT
>NW_022107431.1:38104083-38109968 GCF_000313985.2 Echinops telfairi | reverse complement strand
CAGACTGTAACAACATAGGTGGGAGGGGTCGATAGCTGCTATGGACAAATCTCTCAAGAGATACGTGAGTCCTTTCCTGAGGACTCAATATCTATCTCCAGGATTCTACATAGGTTTCATATAACCTAATAGCTATATAGTTTATGCAACTAACTAGCTAAAAATTTATCCAAATAGAGTGCCCCATTTATAGTTAGATCAGTTTATAGCTCCAGAGAGTCAACACTCTAGCAAGCATATACCAATGTCCTACATGCTAATGCTGGTTGTTACTGTACTGCTTCTGTCCTCCTCGGAGAACTTTTAATGTGCTGGCATGACAGGCATATGGGCAGAGAGAGAGAAAAGAAGAGAGAGAGAGAGAGAGAGAGAGAGAAGTTTTTACAGTCATCAAATTGATGCCCACTCATAGCGACTCTACAGGACAGGGTAGAACTGCTCCTATGACTTTCTGAGACTGGAACTGTTTTGGGAATAGAAAGCCCCTTCTTTTTCCCTAGGAGGTTTCGAACTGCAGACCTTGAGGATCACTGTTCGAAGGGTGACCACTATGCTACCAGGGCTCCTAGAGAAAGAAAGAGGATTTTAAAATCAGGAGCAGAGAGGAAACCAAAGATCACTGGGTATGAACTGTATGTGCCCAACAGCGTAAGTGATGTCCTCATCTGGGCAGGGACAGGGTGTGACTCAGGGATGCAGTCCAGGCCCCTGGACCAGCTCGGGCCTCCAGCTCTGTAAGATTGTCAGGAAGAAGGAGCTTGGCAGCGGCATCCACACTTTACATTTCTCTCTTCAGGTCCCTGCCTGGGGCAAATGGTCAACAGACTTGGCTTCTAACCAAAAGGTTGGAGGTTCAGGTGCAACCACAGCCTCCTTGGGAGAAAGGCCTGACAACCTATTTATGAAAAACCAGTCATTAAAAGACCCATGAAGAATAGTTCTCCTTATCAAAAGATATAGCATCTAGGCTTGAAGATAAACCCCTGGGGCCCAGTGGTGAGAGTGGCGATACCAGGAGGGTGGAGGGAAGGTGGGTTGGAAAGGGGGAACCGATGACAAGGATCTACATATAACTTCCTCCCTGGGAGACGGACAACAGAAAGGTGGGTCAAGGGAGACATCAGGCAGTGTAAGATATGACAAAATAATAATAATTTGTAAATTATGAAGGGTTTATGAGGGAGGGTAAAAAATGAGGAGCTGGTACCAAGGGCCCAAGCAGAAAGCAAATGTTTTGAAAATGATGAGGGCAACAAATGTACAAATGTGCTTGACACGATGGATGGATGCGTGGATTGTGATAAGAGTTGTAAGAGCCACTAAAATGATTTTTAAAAAGAACAGTTCTCCGTTGACACCGGTAGGGTCACCATGACTAGGATCTGACGCAATAGCTGCTACAGTCTGTTCACTGGTTTCCGTTTCGTCAGCGCCGAGGTTGCTCACAGGAGGCCGATGATTAGCTAGGTTATTACATGTCGTCTTGTAAGCACGAATCTACTTCACAATTACTCATAGGACATGCACATGTATTTTTCTCCTAATCAGAGATAAGGTTGAGGATGCTCCTACTAACTCAGATGCCCTTCAGAAGGCACACCGACTCTGAGAATTGTTCCTCGTTGACTCTAGGACACAAGGTATCTGGGTCTTTGGGGAAAGCAGCTCTGAAGAAAGACTGGAAGGAGGCAACAGTAAAATGTCTTCTTTCAACGTTTGACGTCATGGTCACCTTTGATTCAGGGCAGGGGGGTGGGGATTATACCTCCTTCTGTTGCTCCTCTCCTCCCTCCACACCCTATTTTCAGGCCCAAAGACATGTGAACATGATTTCTAGATGTACTCAGGTATTTTCCAACCTGTGTGTGAATCTTAATGCTCCACAGAAAAATCACTGGCAAGATTTTCACCAATCAGATTAAATGATAGGCACGAGGCTATAGATCTAATTTATTTGGCAGAGAACTAAAACAAACAAGCAAAACGTGTGGAATAAGTGGTTGTAATGGATACAAGGAGAGAGACTTGTGATTCCCAGCATCTTGAGAAGCTAGAGGCAGAGGAAATCACTTCACATTTAAACCCCTGAGTGAAAAGTCCCAAGAGTAAAGGTTCAAACCGCATAGGATGATCGCTGTCTGTTTCTCCTTTGCTTCTGGTTGTAGAGAGCTTTAGGTGTCAGGAAATAGCGGGGGGATTTGGGGAGGTGTGGGGTGTGGGCTGTACCAGGGGACACTGTCAGAGAGACATCAAAATGAATTGCTATCTGTCTGTGGTTAAGCGTTGGGCTGCTGACCACAAGTTCAGCAGTTTGAAACCACCCACCACTCCTCAGGAGGGGACTCTCTACACCTGTCAAGAGTTATAGTCTCGGCAACCCACAGGCCTGGTTCTTTAGGATTGCTATATATCCACAGGACTCGGCCATGAGTGTGAGTTTTGAGTGTTTCAACAGAAATGTCACTATATGTTAATAAAATAATCATTGCCGTGTGAGTGTTGAGTGTTTCAATGGAAATATGTTAATAGAAGTATCCTTGCAGTGGGAGTTTTCAAGATTTCAACAAAATGTCACTAAATATTAAATAAAAGTATCTTTGCAGCTAGTGAGATCCCCAAAGAATTTTTGTAAGCCAAACTTAATATAGTTTAACATACTCTGTACATAGTTAAAACCATGCTATTGTACCTCCTGAAACCGAAGGCGCTCCAGGGAGAGTCTCCCATGCACAGGGTTCGTCTGCCACAGGCTACACCATCGTACTGTTGGCCAGTGTTTGTCTGGTCGCTGACTTTGTCTGACTTCCTGAGCTTTGGCTACAATATTGTAGGAATGAGTATGTGTGAGCCTGTACTAATTCTCTTCCTTCCTTTTTTTTTTTTTAAATGAAGTGGTAAAAGAAAACCAAGGAGTGAAAAACTAACCATTCCTTGATGGATACATGTCATGAATGTGCCTCGGGGAACAGATTGGAAGTTTCGGAATGGGAGCGGAATATCCTCCCAGACACGATGTACTTCAGAGCGTTGCCAAACCAAGGATAAAAAAACCCATGAATGAGGGGATTGAACGTGGAGTTGAAGTACCCGAGCCACACGAGAACATCAAGGACCACCATGGGGGTGGAGTAGCCCAGATACGGGTCAATCAGAACTGCAAGGAAGCAAGGCAGCCAGCACGCTAAAAACACCCCCATGATGATCCCCAGTGTCTTCGCGGCCTTCCGGTCCTTTTTCTTGGATAGGTTTTTCCTCATGTCGCCCTTGGTGTTTTCAGGCATGTTGCTGATGACCCGTGCATGTCGCTTGGAAACGATGAAGATTTTGCCATAAATGCCCACCATGATAGAGCCAGGAGTGAAGAAACACGGAGTGAACAATACCGTGCCCCAAAACTTGTTGAAGGTAAGTGCACAGAATTTGAAGCACGCCACGAGAACCTCGTAGCCCTGCATGCCGGCCACGTTGGCCTCGGACAGCACTAATCCGAAGGAGAAGCAAGCGGGCGCTGACCAGCAAAAGGCCAGCAGTCGCTTTATCGTGGAGGTGGTCATGGTGGTGGTGTAGTGTAAAGGGTGGCACACCGCGTAAAATCGATCGATTGCGATGGAACAGAGGTGGAAAATGGAGGTGAGGCTTAGCATCATGTCAAAGCTTGCGTGGAATTTGCAAAAGCCATCTCCAAAAGGCCAGCAGCTCTCCACGGACCGCACCATGTTGTACGGCATAATGACCAAACCCAGCAGGAAGTCCGTGGTGGCCATGGAGAGGATCAGAAAGTTTGTGGGAGAGTGCAGCTGTTTGAAATGAGCTATGGAGATTATGATCACCAAGTTCCCCAGGATGGTGATCATCATGGCTGTAGCCATGACAGAATACATTACCAGCCGGGTGTGCAAAGCGCGGTTGGTGGGAGGACAGGATTTGTTTCCAAATTTTGGACAACTGGATAGGTCTGTGGGAATGGACGTTATATCCATGGCGCTGGATGGCTTCCAAGTCCTCACCACAACGATGATCCGGTCCTTCTCGTCTTAAAATGGCTCCGGTTTATTTCCTTTCCTGACGGAACAAGGAAGTTCAGCGTCACCGGTTACTGGGCCACTTCTGTTTTAATTCATTTCAGCCGTTTAAATGATGCATCCTTTGGATTTGCTCTCCGGATTGTCTCACTAGATCCGGGGAAAGGAAGATGTTTCACTTCTCATTCTCTCTTGCCCTCTTTTATTTAGCCTATTGCGTCCACCCACACACCCACTAAATCAGGATAGGTTTGTCTATGGGCTGCTTTCATCCTAGTGATTTATTAGAAGCTTAGGAGTGTTCCAAAACCATGGGTTGTTTTTTTTTTTATTAAAACCCACGAACGCAGGGGTTGAAAGTAGAGTGAGAAGTCTTCAAGGGACCCCAGACAATCAAGCTCTGTTATGGGAGAGGAGTCAAGGGTTCATCTTAACTAGCCACTTTCCTAAAAATCCCTCTGGACTACATCAAGCGAACGTGACTTTCACCATGAAAATATTTAAGGCACAAAAGTTAAGTGAAATCATAATATTTCCCTCTGTCTGTTCTTTCAACATTTTAAACCTTCATTTTAAAAATCCCAGCAGGTGTCTTAAGAATGTCCTGCTATCAAAATAAACCCACTCATCACTTATCAGCTATCCCTTTAACCAACATTTCACACTCGTTACACATTTGAAATTTTTATCAAGCAGCACTTCCAATGGTCTGAGCCCCAGATGAGACCAAGGCTGGGCTCAGGACACCCTCAATGCGCAACCCTGAATGATGTACCTGGCCACACAAGGGATGGTAGCTGCCTGGTACCAGCGTGCCCTTCTCCCTTTCCTCTGAGATCTTGGTCCTGTCATGGAGGGCAACGGTGGGGTGAGATGACTCAAAGTCTGGCAGACTGAGGGGGGCTGAGTGAGGCCTGCAAGTGGTCAGGAGGTCAGTGGGGGAAGCTGTGTAGTTGGGGAGAGGGAAAAAAACCCCACAGGATAGAGGATGAATGGGGACTCCTCCCAATGTGAGCAGTGGAAGGCAGCAGGCAACATCGGGCGGACTCTCCCACTCTAACTCCTAATAGCTCCCCTGTGGTGGGGAAAAGGAGTCTGCTGCACTGTGTATACTCAGATGCCACAGGGGCGCCTGACTGATGGTGAGCGGAGGTGGTGGTGACACTGGTGCCAAAAATAGGGCTTACCCTCTGACTCTCACATAATGCCATTTCCACATAATGAGCTGGTCTTTGGACCGGGTTCATGTTGATCATTGAGGAGCAAGTGCACATATACAGAAAGCCAAATATCTCCGTGCTGCTAAACCATGAGCCCCATAGTTCTGTACCTCGTCCTTTCTTCTTCTCTGCTACCCTCTTCTGTCTTCTTCCTCATTCTACCTAAAAAGTCATGTCATGTGTTGCATCTCTGAATAGCCTATAAAGATCAAAACCCTATTCCTTCTTTTTTTAAAAATCATTTTATTGGGGGCTCGTATAACTCTTATCACAATCCATACATCCATCCATGTGTCAAGCACATTTGTACATTTGTTGCCATCATCACTCTCAAAACATTTGCTTTCTGCTTGAGCCCTTGGTATCAGCTCCTCATTTTTGTCCCCTCACTACCTGCTCCCCCTTCCTCATAAACTCTTCATAATTTATAAATTATTATTATTTTGTCATGTCTTACACTATCCGATATCTCCCTTCACTCACTTTCTGTTTTCTGTCCCCCAGGGAGGAGGTTATATGTAGATCCTTGTGATCGGTTCACCCTTTCTATCCCACCTTTCCTCCACCCTCCCAGTATTGCCACTCTCACCACTGGTCCTGAAGGGATCATCTGTCCTGGATTCCCTGTGTTTCCAGTTCCTAT
>NW_022107431.1:38101841-38102918 GCF_000313985.2 Echinops telfairi | reverse complement strand
GGATGGCACAGCGATTGTGAGCATGGCACCAAGAGAAATACCCGCTGAGAACAGGCTCTCCGTTTCAGAAAGCAGGACGGGAAAGGCGGATGAAAATGAAAACTAAGCCCTGTTTGTTATGTTAGCTACATACACTAGTATTATTTGAAAATTGTTGGGGGGCGGAGGGAGGGGAGTCTACTAAAACATTTCTGAGTATAAGTTACAGATGGGTTGAGGGAGAAGGAAAATTCGTCTAAATAAATGATAAATAAATCATTTCTCAAAGGCACATTTATCTTTCGGGTGGCTACAAAACATAAAGGGTCTGGCGGGGGGACTACTTGTGGAGGGGGTGTGTGAATACAGCACCATGAAATACAGCTCCCTGACAGGATCTAGTTAAGTCGATTCTGTGATCATGATAAAACATCATTTCATGGACATCATAGTGAGTGGGTCCTAAAAGGCCAGTACTTCATACTAGACACATCGCATCATTCAGCTTTGGGGGATCTTTTTAGCATCTGTTTTTCCTGGAAACCCCTAGTTGTTGTGGTTTTCCACTGTCAAAATTCTAGGTGCTTTATAAAGAGTAGATCATTATTGAGTCTTGCAAGTCTCTGTTCTGTGCCCCCGCCAATTCCATTCCCTCCAGGTGATTGTCAATCCTTTTATGTATAACTGCTTTGGAGCCCAACTCAAATATTACCTTTGTCCAAAAATCCTTTTTTTAACTCTCGAAGCTGAAGTGAATCTACTAAAATGATAGACTACTAGCGTGATCAAAGATCTTAGAGAGAGATGGCTACCATTCTTCATTTTATAACCGACTATAGTTTGTTTCATATGTCCAACAGCTTGATTGTAAATTTTTTTGAGCATGGAAATAAGATCCCATTAACTATCTAATCTTTACTGCACTTAGCACAGGGTCTTCTACAAGGCAGGTAATTAGCAAAAATGTATTAGATTAAATGGAAAGGAATTGATTCCTGCACGTTGAGAGACCTAGTTAATAGGCATTTGGTTTCATTTTGTTACTAAAGATATCTGATATGGGTGGAATTAAAATGTTAGGAAACCAGAAAATGCTAT
>NW_022107431.1:38099288-38101065 GCF_000313985.2 Echinops telfairi | reverse complement strand
TATGCCTGATATATGCCTTGTTATTTGTGAAAATATTTTTATGTGGCATCACAAACTATACAGACAAGAGCTGAAAAAATAGACCTTTGATTTCACTTGAATATCATCATCATCATCATCATCATCATCATCATCATCATTTTGGTCAGGAAAACCTCCTATTTTTTCTATTATAAGTTTATGTAATGATTACTGATTCTCTGTAAAATATAATTACTGTACATGTAAAATATTCAGCTATTTCATAAAGGAAAATAAACCTAGCAAATATTTTTTAAGACAATACATTTCCAATTCTTTTTATTGGCTCAGTACCTTTCCTCGCCTGAAAAGTTAGTTGCGAATCATTGGTCTCTGCTGGAGGCTTTGTAGGTGGGAAGACAGGAAATTCTGGAAAGTTCCATGTAGAGACTTAAGGTATCTGATTCATATAAGCTTGCCTCTACTCTCAAGAGTTCTGGAGGAAAGCACCAGGATGCAGGAACTCCACGGAGAGGAATTAACTGTGGGGACCCAGAGGAATTGCTCTTTTAACTATCTTTCCAGAGGGGATATCGAAGTGCTCTATCTATTTTTAATGCCCCAGGTCCTTTTTAGTTTCTCCTTTTCCAAATGAATAATAATCACTTCATCTCTGACTTCATGGTCATTGGCCTTAATTCTGTGCCATTAAACTTCTGGAGTATTGCCTTTTTGCTATTAAAAATAGATAGACACATTAAGGCTGAATTTAATTACGGCTAATAACCAAAGGAGGAATAGTGATCTGAATCATAAATTTCAACATGAATTGAATTGTAATTCAGTTATCAAGTGTAATAAGAAGATATTAGGGGTAGGAGGGAGGGAGGGATTTATTTTTGCTTCAGTAATTTTCATTAATTTGATTAAAACATTGGTGTTTAGTTTTGTTTTGCTTTGTTTTTTTGTCTTTAAAGGAATTAGCATGTCACAAAGTTTGAAGACAAAGGAAACAAAGATCAAATAAGAAGTCATGAGAACAGGTTCTGCTTCTAAAATTCGCTATCTAATCTAGAACAAATCACTTCACCTTGCCAGGCCAGCCAACCTTCTCTCTCTCTCTCTCTCTCTTTCTTTTTTCATCTGTAACTTCCTGTAAAATTCTGGGTGTGCACACAGAAAGATCACTTTATTAACCCTGGGGAAATGAAAGTCAGCCGGATGGTGTAAGCAGCAAGCGCAGGAGTACATAGGAGACCATATCCTTCTATTTCCTTCACTAGGAAGCCAGGCAGAATAACTGAAATTAAAAGGCACAGTGAAAGATATAGTGGAAATTCTCTGTGTCAAGGAGAGGTGAATTTGCATTATTCATTGAGGGGCTATTTGCATTACTTAAAGGTGAATACAATTCTAATAGGAAGACAGAAGAAATGTCAAATGATACCTCCACACTCCTTGCCATCCAGACAATTCTGACTCTTAGCAATCCCCTAGGACCTGGTAGAACTGCCCCTGTGGGTTTCCAAGACTGTAACCCTTTATGGGAGTAGAAAGCCTCACCTGTCTCCCATGGAGCAGCTAATGGTTTCAAACTGCTGACCTTGTGGTTAGCAGCCAAGTGAAAAACCTACGATGCTGCCATGGTTCCTTAATAGCCCACCTAAACCAAAAAACAAACTCACTGTGATTGGGTTGATATCGATGCATAGCGACCCCATAGGCAGGCTAGAAATTCTCCTATAGGTTTCCAAGACTATAACTCTTTGTGGGAGTAGAAAGCCCCATCTTTCTCTCACAGAGTGGCTGGTGGCTT
>NW_022107431.1:38095930-38097923 GCF_000313985.2 Echinops telfairi | reverse complement strand
CAGTGCTCACAATTAAGGAGTTTATTAAAACGTCAACAGGCTACAATGTAGGAGAGAAATGTTCAGGATACAGATGTTCAGTCAGGACACATTACCAAGTTCTTTCAGGGCTGCTAATAAATGCCCCAAAAGCACATCACTCCACTGAAGCCTCAACCCAAAGACGCAGCTCCAGCTCCATGAGTCAGCAAACCCAGCTCCCCCAATTAAGTGCCGAGAGGCACCCCACTCCTCAAGCTACTCTACTGGCCCAAATGCTCAGCTTCACTTGCTCCAGAAGTCACCACTGTCTCATGCTCTGGCCCTTGGTTCTGTTGCTGCTGTTGCTGCTCTACCACTCCTCCGATGTCACAGCTGTGTTCTGGATCAAGGATGTCCACTATGCAGGGTTCTCGTGGCCCAGAGGACATGCTCCACTCCTCTTCTTCCCTCCCTGAAATCCAGTTGATGACAACACACAGGACCCTACAGGACAAAGTAGAATTGCCTCTGTGGGTCTCTGAGACCACAATTCTTTACAGAAGTAGGAAGCGTCCTCTTTCTTTTGAGGAGTGCTGGCAATTTCAAACTGCTAACCTTGCTCTTAGCAGCCCATTGTAACTACTATTGAGTTAAATTATCACATATATTCAGTAGTATCCAACACAGTAGATAAACTCTCATAACTGCGATTGTTTTTGATTTCTCACTTTTTGGAAAATGAATTTTTGTTCGCATTTTTTATTTTGTACTTGTAGTCTCCTGAGACATTAAAAAAAAATTCTATACATACCATTTATCCCCTCTAGGCTATAAATTATAGGGAGGGAGCAGCCTGTCACCAGGCCAGCAAAGATGGAGTGTGGGAGAAGATCGACAGCACCTGGGTCAGGCATCTCAACAAGGCTCCTACTGAAGCGGACTGCTCAGTGGTTACTGTTTAATAGTGTGCGGGGCAAGGAGCTAAAATCAATGTGCTCTTGTTGGTACTTGAACTTTTAAATGTTAATTTGTTCATTGGTAAAGTCTAAGCTGAGAAATTAAACAAAAAGATTTGAGTGAAATACAGCCCATTTACATAGATGAACACACACAAGTTTATATGTGTGTTATTGTTGTTGTTGTTGTTAGGCACCATTGAGTCAGCTCCCACCCATAGTGATGCTATGCATAACACATCATAACACTGCATGGTCCTGTACCATCCTCACAATTGTTCCTATGAATTAATGTCTCTATATCTACGAGAAATGGATTGACACAGTGGCTGTAGCAATGGACTGAAACAAAACCATTGTGAGAATAATGCAGCAGGGCAAGGCAGTATTTCATTCTGTTGTATGAAGGGTCTTTAAGAGTTGGAATTGACTCTACATCACCTAACCTCAACAACATATATGGTCCCTGGGAAGTGCAAATGGTTAATCAGTTGACTCTGAGCTGAAAGTTTGGCAATTACAGTCCACCCAGAGGTCTATCAGAAAGTAGACCTAGTAACCTGCTTTCAAATAATCAGAATCTTGAAAGTCCTGTGGGGCAGATCTAGTCTGTATATACGGCATTGCCAGGAGTGAGAATCTATTTGATTGCACTAACACTCTCTATACATCTATCTGAAAATTTAACTTCACATGGCAGTATTTCCATTTCTTCTAGCTTGATGTTTGCTTAAACCATTTATGCCCACTTGTGAGAACTTTCAGAGCTGGTTGATACTGCACCAGCAGCTTCAAATCAAATATGATGGAAAACCTTTTTTTTTTCTCACTCCCCCACCCCCACAGAGATTGTAAGAGTCTACAAATCACACCCCCCCCTCTTTTTTTCAAGAATAAACTGTTAAGCAAAATAGTTACCAGGTCCCCACTGGTTGCAGTCCACTATATTGATTCATGACTCATTGATTTCTCAAGTTATTGAGTCTCAGCTGATAGTTATAAAAGACACTAGAGGACATTGGAAGATGAGGGACCAGGTGAGCCGCACACTCTGAGGGCTCTTTTGAACAAGGAGT
>NW_022107431.1:38092484-38094037 GCF_000313985.2 Echinops telfairi | reverse complement strand
CATTTTTCCTCCTAAAATATATAAAAAATATTATTAAACAACAAAAAAGGGCTGCTAAGAGTGCCCTGAGAGACCAAGTCAAAGCAGCCTTGGGGCGGTCACTCACTGAGGCTCCAGCCCCCCACTCCAGTCACTGAAAGTTCTCACTACTGCTGGCCACTAAGCCCTCGGGGAACTATTCCTACACAGCAGTCTGACCCATCTCTGTAGTAGGTCATAGGCAGTCCCGTGAAAGCATCCTTAATAGTAACACAGGTAAGGGAAACCTGGTCTCCCAGAAACATAGGACCTACAAAAGGATTGAAGAAAAATCAACAGACCACATCACTCCCAACAATAACAAAAAAACAGACAAAACACAGTAGCAGAGTTAACGTCTCTCATGGAAGAATGAGATACAGATGTGCCACAGAAGGAAATCTTCACAAGTCTGCTCGCAGTAATACAGGAGCTGAGGGAAGCAGCACAGAATAAGGATGCAATGGTAGAGATGAAGTCCACAATAGAGGGGATGAAGTCACACACCAAAGGGAACTACAGGAGCTAACAAAGGAGGTACCAGAAGCCACACAAGGTCACAGAATCTACGATTAGGCTTGACGAAGCAAAGAACCATATCAGTGATCTCGAGGATACTCAAACAGACCTAATCAAGCGGGAAAGACAGTCAGATAGAAAAATTAACGAAGCAGAAGATAATCTGAAATCAATGACAGATGCTATGAAGAGGAATAATATTCAAATAATTGGTTTATTGGAGCACAACACACCATTCAAGTCGACAGCCAAGATGGCAAGGGAATTTCTGGAAGAAAACTTCCCACCCTAATGAGTGAGAACCAGGCGCTCATATAGGAAGCAGAAAGGACACTAAGCAGAACTCGCCAAGACATATAATAGTAAAAATATCCAACTTCGAGGAAAAAGAGAAAATTTTAAGAGCAGCAAGAGGAAGGAAGACAGCCACATAAAAAGGAGCGCAGGTGAGAGTATGCTCAGACCTATCAGCAGTTACCATGAAGAAGAGGAGAGAGTGAAGAAACATCTTCCAAAAACCGAAAGAAAAAAATACGTCCCCCAGAATCCTTTACCCTGCCATGTTATCCATTAAGATAGATGGTAAGATAAGGGTCTTACAGGACAAGGATAGACTCAAAGAATATGCTACAAGACATCCAACCCTGTGGAAAATACTGGCAGACTTAATATGGCCAGAGGATCAACCCCCACCAAGAACAAACAGGAGTCTACCATACAGCCAATCTACATCTAGAAGCCAACATGCCAGCAGAAATTACCAGGGCAACAGGGTCTCAGAGGGAAAAGAAGACAAGATAGAAATTCTCCACTCAAACACAGCACACTGATATGAAGGGAGATAGGAAAAGACACAAAACACAAAACAGGGTATGACAACTATGAATCCACAGATTGTGATAGTAACTCTGAATTCCAATGGACTCAATTCCTACATTAAAAGTAAAGGGCTGGAGGACTGGCTCAGAAAACACAATCCATCAATCTGTGGCCTGCAAGAGACACATCTTAAGCGC
>NW_022107431.1:38064419-38065479 GCF_000313985.2 Echinops telfairi | reverse complement strand
TACTTTTGAGATTGGCATGTATATTTCAGTTCTCTTTGCAACTGTGAAAAGGTTGACAGTAACAATGTGAACTATAAGTTGTAATGCCTCTATTTCATTGATAGTGTGCTATGAATATGTATTGCACCTTATACCAGCACTTTATAAATATAATCTATTTTTATTTCCATAAAAACTCACAAGAGGGGAAAAAATCCAGGGGCATGGGAACATGTACATCCTGCTCCCATTTGCGTATCATCAAGTTAGATCACTGGCCAGCATAAAATAGAGGTCCAATAACTATTCATTACATGAATACATTAAGGTCTTAACATATGAATGAATTTTCATAGCAAACCAGAAAGTTTTGTATTACTCATTTTACAATTGAGGAAATGGCAATTTATAGAGCTTTAGTAAGCTACTAAAGGCCACACAGTTAATAATTGCCAGTGTTTGAATACAAACCCAGGACAGTATGTTTACATTGTACATATCAAGCAATGATACTGGATGTCTCTGTGCTTTTGTTTGGTGGTGATAAAGAGAGTAATAAAGGAGTGATAAAGGAGATAAGTGAGATGATTCAGTTGCTCTGGAAATGACTCATCTTTCTCTTCACTTTTTTTTTACTTAGACTTACCTGTGATATAAATTCCAACTTAGCATTTTGTAATATATCAATAATCATATATCTAGCTAACTACACGGTAATAAAAATTTCGTGTTTCTGTGGTATTTTTCTTTGGTGTGTTTTGTTTTGTTGTTCCCCAGTAATGTAATCCATGAAAGGAGAAATCCAATGATTCTGATATGTGTGTGTGTGTTTCTTGTTCACCAAACTTTATAATTTTCTGTGCTCTGGTAAAATGAAGATAATAACAAGATAAAAACTTTAAGCCATTTAAGAACAAAATCATGAAGAGATTTCAAGTGTTTGACATCACTGTTTGGAAGCCCTTCTGTTTGTTAAAAGCAAAGTCTTAAGATAATTGCTAATAGCCGCAATTACATGTGTTGATTAGATATTTACCAATCCCTACCACACTTCATTTACAGTTTGACACTCAGAAGCTGC
>NW_022107431.1:38046093-38063494 GCF_000313985.2 Echinops telfairi | reverse complement strand
CCAGAAATCCATGGTATAATCAATATTGTTTTCCCACATCGTAATTCAAAGGCATCCATCCTTTTTTATCTCTCCTGAGTTTTTGCCCATCTTTTGCAGGCATACGAGGCAATTGGCACCACGGAGGTTTGGGTCAGACTCGTCCAATCCCTCAAGGTGGCACATTCTTCTTCGTAGAGCCCAGCTTCTAGGAAGTTTTGGAACTTACAGTTTGTTTTCATTAAATCAGCGGTTCTCAACCTGTGGGTTGCAATCCCTTTGGAGATAGAACGACCCTTTCACAGGGGTCTCCTGATTCATAACAGCAGCAAAATTCCAGTTATGAAGTAGCAAGGAAAATAATTTTATGGTTTGGGGGTCACCACAACATGAGGAACTGTATGAAAGGGTTCCGGCATTAGGAAGGTTGAGGATCACTGATTTAACTTCATTAGGTGGGTAGATATATAGATAGATATTCGACAGATATATAAATATCAGTATTATATATGTACATAAATACATAGTTATTTAGTGTATGTCTATGTAGGCACCTGTACATTGCTCTTGTTGGAGGCTGCTTTTGAATGGTGGATCATGCAGGAGATGGTGCAGAGTCAGGTGGATTCAAGGTCAGCAGGACCTAGTGGGCACTGATACCTCCTGGTTCAGCAGGTCCCATAGGCCCCTGGTCCTGGCTCTGGCGTTGGATGCAGAATCCAAGCAGGTAGGTGAAGGGGAGCAAGACAATGCTCAGTCCTCGGTTTCTCTCATAAAAAGGCCATCCCCCGAAGGCATCACCAGGCTCTGATCTGTTTGGGAGGTTGGCCTGCATCCCCATGTGTCTGATGGCACTGCGCTCGCAAACGGGATCCTCAGCTGTGTGGTAAAGCAATCAAACACACGTATTCTATGGATGTGATTCTGAAAGCAATTTACATCGAGATGAATCCTTTTGGAAAATTTTGCCGAATAAAATCATCTTCAGTGCCCTTCTGAACCAAGGATAGAAAAAAGCATACACCATTGGATTAAAAGTAGAGTTCAAGTAGCCAAACCAAATCAAAGCTTCATTCAATGTCTGTGGGATCGTGTAGTCCAAGAAAGGATCTGCCACCGTGCAGACAAAGAAAGGGCACCAGCATATCAGGAACACCCCCATCACAATCCCTAAGGTCTTGGCTGCTTTCTGTTCTTTGCTTTGTGACACTCCGTGGTTCTCCTCCAACCGGATTTGAAGCTTCAGTTTTGCATCATTGATTGACCTAGCCTGTCCTCTAGCTATGAAATATATTCTGTAATAGATCGACAGCATGATGGATCCAGGTATGTAGAAAGATGTCATGAAGGCCAGTACCCCGGAGGTTTTGCTGAAGAAGACAGAGCAGCCTCCTACGCAGTGAATGTGCTGGTAATAGATCTCTTCAGCTCCTTTGATGTTTAGCTCCAGGAAGATCATTCCAAAAGCAAAAATAGCAGGGACACCCCAGCTGATGAAGATCATCACAAAAACAACCAAGATACTGATCCTGGCTTTGTATCTCAATGGGTCGCACACAGCACAGTAGCGATCGATGGAAATGAAGGACAAGTGGAAAATGGATGCTGAGCTCAGCATAATATCAGTGCTTGTGTGGATTTTACAGAAGACTTCGCCAAAGTACCAGCAGTGCTCCACCGATCTCACCATACTGTAAGGCATGACCAGGCAGCCCAGCAGAAAGTCCACTGTGGCCATGGAATGAATGAGCCAATTCGTTGGAGTATGAAGCTGCTTGAAGTGTGATATAGAAACAATAACGATCAGATTGCCCACCAGTGTGGTCAGAATTACCAGCACCATTAAACTGTACAGGGTAGCACGGATATCTTTTGACCAGTTGCTTTTTACACAGGAAACATTAACTACATCATAGCAAAAGGGCATCGTTTCTGAAGGACATCCACCAATTTACTTTTCCCTTTGTGTCTCAAGGACTCTTTTTCAAACTGTGGCCGAAATCAGATCAGGGTTCCTTCTCCTCCATCTGCATGTACTTTTCCGGGAAATCTGGGAGCGGGGAGAGAAAAAGGAAAGAATCGGTTATTTTCTTCCTCTCACTTTGAACACATTTTACCCACTACATCTTGACTAAGAATAAATCCTTTTGGTAAGACCTTTATTTCCAAGTTCAGTTCAAGTTCAGCTCAACAAATCTTTGGTGAGCATCTCCTTGGTTAAGATACTGTGGTTGCAAAGAAGAATTATTAGTTTTAATTATATGAAATTGTCATTTGTGTAGGCTAGCTAAAGTCAAATAAAAATCATCTCATACACATTAACCTACAGAAACATTCTTTCCTCATACGACGTCACACTCTAGTGCAGAGGTTTATGTTCTTTAAAACAAAACAAACTCATTTCCAGGAAGCCGGTTCCAACACACAGAGACACAGAGGACAGGGTCGAACTACTCAATGTGAGTTTCGGACACTTAACAACTCTTAATTCGAGTAGGAAGTCCCGTCTTGGTGGCATCGTGGTTACACAGTGGGCTGCTAATCGCAAAGTCGGCAGGTCGAAACCAGCAGCCCCTGAGCCGGGGAAAGGTGAGGCTTTCTACTCGCGTCCGGAGTTGCAGTCTTGGAGACGCTCAGGGGTAGTCTCTCCTCCCCTCTACGTCACCGTGAGTCCGATTTGACTCGATGGCAGTGAGTTGAGTTCGCCCATGCAATGGCTGGTGTTTCAAACTGCCGACTTTGTAGCTGGCAGTCCCACAGGGAACTGCTATGCCAGCAGGGCTAGAAAGTTTCATATAAAATTTTAGTTTGGAAAGTAGGACAGGGTTGTTGCTGGTGTTCTCGTTAGGAGCCATCGAGTTGGCTCCAGTTCAGAGCCACCCTGTGCACCACGGAACGAAACGTGGCCTGGCGTGTAAATATGCTCACTGGTGCCCACTCTTCCATTTTATTATATTTAGGATGTTTTATTTGATAACTTGTAATAATGAGCAGAAACTTACACACCTTTGAGTTTGCATATGCTGTTCTTGAGCACTGTGGAGTCGGTTCCTGTTCATAGTACACAAAACACTGTCTAGTCCTGAGCCATAGTTATTTTTTTTAACATTTTATTTGGAATTTATATATCAGCACAAGTCCTTGGGGGGGGGTATATGTTTCTCTAGCCTTATTTTATGAAAGGTGCTGAACTTAGTTCATAAAGTCATTAATGTTGGAATATGACCTGAGATCACAATTACAAGTGGGTTTTTTCCCCCTTCCATTTCAGAAAGAACTAACTAAAGAAAAAAATATTTTAAAGAATATGAACCTTTGGAATTTCATGTGGGAGCTCATGATCTCCCATTCATGGAAGTATGGTACTGTGGTCCAATGTCGTAAGGAGTTTATATACACAATGAAGCAATGGTAAGAATTGAGGCAGTCTAGAGAGAAGAATACTGAGCTGAGAACCTTTTGAACCTTAGCTTTGATGCTGACTATGAGCAGGGCCTCCAGATGCCTCTCTCTCTGTCTGGCAAACTTTATTACCATTTAACCTTTGTTTGTTTCCATGCAATTCCAATTTGTAACACAGATAAAACTTATTTAACAAGGTGACCTTCTCATATGCCAATAAAGAATCCTAAGGCTCCTGTTTGAAATGTCCCATGTATTTCTATATATTTGGATGATTCTAAATACAATCCTGGAATTTTCATGTCACAGAGAAATATAAATAACAGCTTAGGGGAAGAATGGAAATTTCTGACAGGCAAAGAAGTTGTACAACTTGACACTGTGCTATAAGAACGCTTCGACACAGAACAACACATCCAAGTATTCCAGGGATCTACAGTCCCTTCACTCTTTCCCTTTACCACTGGCCACAGTTTAAATCAAGGCCACACAAAATCCAACTGTACCTGAATTAAAACTGGATTCATAAGATATTTAGGTATTAAAATCCATATTTTAATACACGTGAAAAAAAATCTTTCTCCACAATCCCCTTGTGCTTTCTATTCCCAGGAGAAAACATTTGTCAAGTGAATTAGTCAAATTTATTACTGATTTTAGGCTACTTCCATGGCAAAACAAACAACAAATAAAACTATTAAAGTTTTTTATTATAATTAAAATTTCAATGAAGACATTGCGTCTTTTTTCCTATGAAATTTATAAGCATGCATTGAACTCTCTATTAGTTGTTATGTCTTTTACTTTGACCTTTTTGATCACATTTTTCATTCTCTCTTTTAATTATGCTGTTTAGAAGTTTGTTAATTACTGAAGGCAAAAAACATTCCTATGACATTATATTGAGCAGAAACCATACAGCAAAACAAGCAAACAAAAGAGTAAGATGGGAAACAAACAAAATGCCCAACTTGCTATTTAGTCTGACGACTAGTTTTCATAGATGACAGTGCTGTCTGAGAATAGTGTATGCTTGTTTTCTGTGGATCTAAAATACCTGGTTTTCAAACAAAAATCAGAAAGACTGAGTCCTTAAATGTCTATTTGTACATCCTGATTTCAGAAAAAAATAGAGAATTAAGCATTTTTATCAGTTTAGATACTGTTTATTTATTTCCCTTTATTGCCTTATTTTTTAAAAATCATTTTATTGGGGGCTCGTCCAACAGTTATCACAATCCATCCATCCATCCATTGTGTCAAGCACATTTGTACATATGTTGCCATCATCATTTTCAAAGCATTTCTTTCTACTTGAGCCCTTGGTGTCAGCTCCTCATTTCTCCCCCTCCTTCTCCTATGAACTCTTGATAATTTCCAAATTATTATTATTTTTTCATGTCTTGAACTGTCTGATGTCTCCCTTTACCCATTTGTCTGTTGTCCATTCCCCTGGAAGGGGTTAGAGATAGGTCATTGTGATCGGTTCCCGCTTTCTCCCCCTACCTTCCCCTTCCCTTCCTGGTGTGGCTACTCTCAATTTTGGTCCTGAGGAGTTTATCTGTCCTATATGCCCTGTGTTTCCAGCTGGTATCTGTACCCTCTGGTCTAGCCAGATTTTTAAAGTAGAATTAGGTCATGATAGTGGGGGGAGGAAGCATTAAAGAACCAGAAGAATGCTGTATATTTCATTGGTGCTATACTGCACTGGCCTGTCTTCTCCCCACGACCCTTCTGTAAGGGGATGTCCAATTGCTTGCAGATTGGCTTTGGGCCTCTATTCCACACTCCCCACACCATTCATGTTATGATTTTTGCTCTGGGTTTTTGATGCCTGATACCTGATCCCATCGACACATGATCACACAGGCTGGTGTGCTTCTTCCATGTGGGCTTAGTTGTTGCTCAGCTAGATGGCTGCTTGTTTATCGTCACGCCTTTAAGACGATTTTATCTTGAAAATTTTTATATCATTTTAATAAAATAATTTGTCTTCCCAACATAAGAATATTGCACATAATTATTTTATGAGTAGTTTTGAAAAGTATCATGATTTGCTTTTAAATAAATTTTCTTATTTCAACAAATGCCCTATGGTGACATTATGAGTCAAATGTTTATCAGAGAACATGGGAAATGGTGTTCTGTTTCTTTTCTCCTGGCTTTAAAAATTCAGTGAAAAATAATGATCATTTATATACACAAGTTATTGAGTGAATAGATGATAGTAATAGAGAATGTTAATCTCCCTTTGATTGCTTAGGAAACAGTTCTAAGCAAATGAGATAATAAGCTGATGTTTGAAAATGTTTACATATATGTTGAATATATATCTGTCTGGCAGGACAAAAATTTACTACCTTGAAGTAGGTTGACCGTCATGTTGAACTCATTGCCTTTCCAGGTCATTGACCCTCCTTATTTCCTTCTTTGCATGCTTTGAACGGAGTTTCTGATTGGTCTATTCTTGTTTGATTTCCTCCTGAGTATTTGTCGTTTCATCCCAGATATACTAAATCAGAATCCACAGTTTAATAAGATCTCCAGGTAATGCTAAGATATCTCCAGGAGATTCATATGCTTAACATTCACCTGAAGATCTTGTTAAAATATAGGCTTTGATTCCGTATTTTTGGGATGAAAATACACATTCTCATGTTTTGAGAATGATGAGGGCAATGAATGTACAAATGTGCTTTACTCAATTGATGTATGTATGGATTGTGGTAAGAGTTGTATGAGCCCCTAATAAAACAAAAAAAAAAAAGAAAGTACACATTCTCAAGAGTAGGTAGAATGGGATGAACTGGTTCAAAACATCTGGCTTTGCAGTTAATATCTTCAATTCATAGCCCTTTGATTATTTAAACATATTGCTTTTTCTGGTTAAAGTCATCTATAGATGACTAGGTTATTCTTTGATTTTTGAAGTTAGCTGCTGGTTTACTGTCACTCTTTCCAATGCTGCTCAATCCAAAATTCTTGATACGTTTATTGTCTATGTAAATGTTCTGCTTGATAATAAACTTTCAGTTCCTTAATCCTCTGTCTTCCAAAAAGCATGTCTTACACTTCATCTCATCACACTCTGTCAGAATCATACCCCAGGGCCTATCATTGTCAGCAATGGAGCCCATCCGATTGTTGGTTTCCAGTTCCACAACTTCTCAACCACTGCCACGTGTGAACTTCTAATGATTGTTCAACCACTATGAAGGCCTCCATTAATGTATTTACTAACTTTTTACTGTTCTTCATTTACTAATACCCACATCTTATTCTATTTAAATTTCAATATTGTCTAACATATTCTCTCCTTTCAACATACTTCCCTAGCTAAACTAGAATTTCAGTCAAATACAGTTTTTACTCCACTCCACATTGAATATACTCCATTCATTATGAAGAACACTTAAGCAGCCTCATGTCCATCTCACAACATGTATAGATCATTAATAATTAATCAACACCATACTTTATTTATCTATTAATTTCATCCTCCCATTTTCTGAGGTGACTGTTTCACACTAACAGCTTCTTTCAACCTTAAAAGTCTCCTCTCAGCTTCACTCTTAGCTATTGGTCTGGCATCCTACTTCCCTGAGAAATAAATGCAACTGGAAGAGAATGCCCCCACACCCATGTTCCCATCTACCCATAAGCCTACATCTTGTCACATACTCAGGCTGTCTTCCAATATAACATGTAGATAAATTAACAGTCTCCCATCACTGGCTGTTCTTTCTCACTTGCACCATACCCATCTCTTCATGCTGCAAGGGGAAAAAAAAGATGTTGCTATCTTATTCAGAATCATAGTAACCCTATGTGTAACCAAATAGAACCGCATCCCATAGGGTTTTCTTTTGTTTTTGTTTTAAACTAGCCCGCGTGCTACAGAAACATTGAAGACAGTTTCAATTTCACTTTACCTTCTTTTCTAACCATTCAGACCAGTGTTTAGATCTAATAGGAAGGGAAACTGGAGGGTTTCATAGGGTTGTGAAGGCTTCGACGCTTCTTCTTCTTCTTCACTTTTATTTGTGGAGTATAACACACACAGGGAAAAAACATAGTTGCACAATGTAGCTCATCAGACCAATGACAGCATCCCAGCAAGCCCCCTATGTATTTGATTATATCTTCTCCTTTGTTGTTGAAAGATCATTTTTTTGGAAGTAGGTCAACATCTTTTCTTTCTGAGGTTCCTCAGCTCTCCAACCTTTCAATTGTTTGTACCACCCAGAAACTTCTTTCAAAACCAAACCCAAACCCACTATCATCGATTTTATTCCAACTCATAGCGAAACTATAGACTAGAGTTGAACTGTTCCATAGGATTTCCAAGGACGTAAATCATCAGGGAAGCAGACTGCTTCATCTTTCTCCCATGGAGAGGCTGAGAGTTCAAACTGCTTAACTTTTGGTCAGCATTCCAGCATTTAACTCATTGTATTATGAGGGTTACAATTTAGGAACACACATATGGAAGGAAATTTTATATATATATATGAACTTTGGTGGATGTCCATATAGAAAGAATGGAGGAGAACAAACAAATAAAGGAATTGTGTTGTGTGCATGGCGTGTTTCATTAACTACTCTAGCCCCAGGGTCTGGATAATGTTTAGAACATATGAAAAACTGAAGAATGGATTAGTCATTGAATAAATGAACAGTGAACAGAGAAAGGGCCAATAAAACTTAAATTGCATACGGTGAATGCCAGAGATAAAGTAGGGAATCTTACAGGCACCAAAATAAAAACAATTGGTTACAATGAAAGAAACAAGGATTTGGCTATTTTCTCACTTGTAATTATGGAAGCCAGAAGATAGTGAAGAGACCTTAGATATGATTAGGATGACAATTCAAGAATCTTGTGTTCAACCAAATGTGCAATGCAACAGTTTGTTTAACAGCAACAAGAATAAAAAGTAAAATGAGAATCACTAAGAAGTTGAATAAGCTGCATCTTTTTATATAGAGACATAGAAAGACAGCAATTGTGTCATTCCAAGCTAAAAACAATCTGTAAAGAAGAACCTTAAAATTTCACATATATACCCAAAAGCTCCACAACAGAAGTACTAACAGCACTAGAGGAATATGGAAGGATTCAAGTTCAACAAACAGAAGTCTATGGGTTTGCTATGTACATTGGACAAGACCGTGGAAGAGGAGGTCAAGAAGGCAGTACCTTTCACAATAGCCAAAAACAAATTGAAATATATAGGCATATATTTAACCAAAAAACCAACTACAGAATCCTAAAACAGGAAACCAAAAGTGACCTCTTCTAATGGAAGAATATCCCATGCTTATGGATTGGAAGAGTCAATATAGTAAAGATGTCAATCTTACCCAAGGCACTATGTAAGTTTAATACTATCCTGATTCAAATGTCAACAACCTTCTTTAAAGAATTGGAAAGACTGACCACCAATTTCATATGGAGAGGGAAGAAGCCCAGAATTAGCAGAGAATGCCTCAAGAAGAAGGACAAAGTTGGAAGGCTTGTTTTACCTGACTTTAACATCAACTACACAGCCACAGTGGTCAAAACAGCATGGCACTGGTGTAATGACAGATACACAACAAAGAAAAGAAAACCCAAAAATAAAACCAGCAACATATAGGCAACTGATCTTTGACAAAGGCCCAAAACGCATCAAGTGGGAGGCAGATGCCCTCTTTAACATGTGGTGCTGGAAGCAATGGATATCCTCCTGTAGAAAAATGAAACAAGATGTGTACCTCACCCTATGCACAAGAACAAACTCAAGGTGGATCACCGACCTAGAAATAAAACCCCAAACTATCAGGACCATCAACAAAGGAATTGGGGCAAACTAAGAACCTTGGTTCAGGGAATACATAGGCTAACTGCAATAGGGAAGGGTACACAACAGGTGAATCTGAAATCTACAAGTGGGATATACTGAGGATAAAACACCAATGGGCATCGGAAGACTTCACTAAGAGGGTAGCAAGAGAACACACGACTGGGAGAGGATTTTTAGCAATGACATAACAGACAAAGGGCTTATTACTAAAAATCTGCAATATTCTCCTAGCTTGCAAAAAGAGGAAAACAGTTAACCTCCTGAGGAAGCAGGCACAATACTTGAACAGAAGTTTCACTAGGGAGGAGACCTGAATGGCCAATAAACATATGAGAAAATGTTCCCCAAACAACCATGAGATACCATCTAACACCCTTGAAGATAGTCCAAGTCAGAAAATCAGAGAACAACAAATGTTGGAGGGGATGTGATGAGATGGGAGCTCTCCTCCACTGCTGGTAGATAAGTACAGCCTCTGTGGAAAGTGATCTGGTAATATTTAAAGCAAATGGAAATTGAGTTACCTTAAGACGCAGCTATTCCTCAACTGGGCATAAACCCAGAAGAGGTAAGAAATAGACCGTGACCAGTCATCTGCATTCCAATGTTTATTATGACGCAATTTACAATTGCAAAGACTTGGAAACAACCTAAATTTCCATCCATCGTGGACTAGTAAACTCTGGCACATATGCACAATGGCGTCCTATGAATCACTAAAAAGCACTGATGATCACATGAAGCATGCCATTTCATAGGAAGAGTTGGAAGAAATTATGTGAAGCAAAGTTAGCCAATCATGAAAGGACAAGTACAACATGAGTTGTACTTAGCTGAGATAAGTAAAATCAGCATAGAAGGTACAGAAGAAAAACCACTTTTCTCACACTATATTAGTTGACGTACAGGCAGTCAGGAGGAGATTGGGCCAAACCCAAGGAGGTACATGTTATTCCAACACAAAGACGTGGAAAGGGGGGAAGAGAGAGGGAGAAAAGGTGGGGGGTGAAGGGGTGATGGCACATGGGAGCATGGCACTAACCCACCCAGGGTTTATGTCTCCACAGAATTGGGAGTGCGCATGCAGACGCCACCACAGTGCACCAAATCTTGAGGGCAATGTAACCACATGAAGAAATGCATGAAAAGATTGGGCTACAGGGCCTGCCCCAATCAGAGCCAAACTGACCGCCCCTCCCTAGAAGCATGCGCTACAGAGAACAACACTAAATCTATAGGTTGGGAAGGGGGCCGTCCTGCCATGCCCACATGGAAAAAACCAAGAAGGAAAAAGAGAGCGGGAGAGTCTGGACCCCATATCGGCACACCAAGCCCAGAGGATGACTTCCCTGCATGGAGCTTCTAAGGCACAGAGAGGACTGTAGGGCAAACAACAGACTTGATGTCCCCTCACTGGATCATAATGCGACAGAAGACAATACTGGGGACACAAGGCAGATCAGCAACAGAAGCAAAGAAAAGCCAAAAATCCCCTGAAGAGTCCCCAAAATAGTCTTCAGGCTAGGAAGGGCAGCCCCTGGAATTTCCCGCAGGACCAGGGGCAGACTGCCATAAAGGTCATCGGACAGACCTGGAATTATGAATGGAGGGGGTTTCTTTCTGTGTCTTTTTGGTCCCCCCCTCCAATCTTTTGTTTATGTTTTGTTCAGTCTCTGTTAATGCTGGGTTGCCTACTTATATAAGCTAGGCATGGGAAACAAGCTTGAGGAGAAAGCAATGGGACCGATGGTCCCAGAAGGACTGAGGGGAGAAGGAGGTGGGGGAAGGGTGTGGTGAGCAAACAACGCCATAGACTACTAGGGAATTAAAATCAACAACGAGAAGGAAGTAGAGATCCTGGAGGGTGTTGGAGCAACAACAATCTAGCTGAGAGGAAATAGGGCGAGCATGATGGTGGGGGAAAGGGAAACAGAGGAACTATCTAGGAAGCAAAGCTATGGATAGAGGCATAAGCATAGGTGTGCACATAAGTACATTAGTTCATAAAATAGAGATATTGGCCTATGTACATATATTTATACGGCCATACACTGAGGTAGTAGACAGATTTTGGGCCTCTGCTCATGCCCTTCCTCAATGCAAAAACACTTTTCTCCAATAACCTGGACTACTGGGTTGCTCACCCTCCTGGCACAATCACTGAAGACAAAAATGTGTGCACAAGCAAGCGTGGTGAAGAAAGCAGATGGTGCCTGGCTGTCAAAATATATAGCATCTGGGGTCTTAAATGCTTGAAGGTAAACAAGCAGCCATCAAGCAGAGAAACAACGAGCCCACATGGAAGAAGCACACCAGCCTGTGCGAGTATGAGGTGTTACCAGAACAGGGTAACAGGCATCAGAAAACCACAAACAAACAAACAAACAAACAAAAACATACTGTTGAAAAAGAGGTGGGGGTCAGGACAGAGACACAACGCCCATCTATCAACAATGGGACATCCTCTCATAGAGGGGTCACACGGAAGGGATGAGTCAATCCAGGTGCAAGAAAGCATCAATGAAACACACATATTGCTCTGGTTCCTTGAGGCTTCCTCACACCTCACTATCATGACACCAGTATGGCCTTTAACTACAGGCTAGACCAGAGCATGTGCACAGGTACAGCTAAGAGATAAGAGCCATGACACACGGAATACAGGAGCAGGAATTGGAGTAGCAATATCAGAAAGGTAGGGGGAAGGTGAGGAGAGAAAGGGAGGAAGGAGGAATGTATTGTGATGATAGTCACATAACCACACACACCCCCTCCAGGGGGATGAACAACAGAAACCAAGGATGAAGGGAGACAGCAGTTGGTGTAAGACATGAAAATAATAATATTTATAATATTTCAAGGGGTCATGAGTGTGGGGTGGGGGAGGGAGAGAAAAGAGAGGAACGGATAGCAAGGGCTCAATAGAAAGTAAATGTTTAGAAAATAATGATGGCAACATATGTACATATATGCTTAATACAATTGATGTATGGATTGTTATCAGAGCTGCAAGAGCCCCCAATAAAATGATGTTTAACTTTTTTTAAAATTCACATATATGGACACATTTGTATAAGCATAGAAAATCAATATGGAATGAAATACTCAAGTTGGTATTGCTGCTTACAGATTTGTAACACTGTGGTGAGACTGAAATTTTTTAAAAATTTTCAGAGAAAAGCAAAAAGAAACAAATAACCCAAATATTAACAATGATATTTTTTCTGGATGGGAAAAAATTTCCCATTTTTTATAGATTTCAAGTTTTCTGGTTAGAGCACATTTCATTTTTATAACCAGGAAAAAAATTAAGCCTTTATTATAATTAGCCTTATTTTAAATGTGTACTAATTTGCACGATTTACTTAACCATTTTATTTTAAAATTAAAATCACACTTATTTTGAATTTACGAACTGAGCACCTATCCAGTTTTTGCAATTTTGGGGGAAAAATATAACTTGACAATAATTTTACAAGAATATGTGTGCAGCTCTATAAGTTACCCAATATTGCTTATTAAAATACTAAAAGGACTTTTGAGAAATAATTATTTTATTTTTTAATGGAATTCCAAAATGTTTAAAGTATTGATTCTTGTAGTGAGGTATCCCAGAAGCAAAACTAGTCACATTGTAAAGAAATAAAATCATGGTTGGCTGATGCTTCAACATAGGCCAAATAAATAAAAGAGGAAAGCAATCTCTAGTAATAACATGGTAAATATGAATGCGTAGTGTAAATAAATAATACATGTAAATGTTTCTGCTGCATAGACATGAATATAATGCTCCGAATCAGATTAATGCAATCATAACTGTAAGATTCTTAATTGATCTAACATATATGAAGAGACTTCAAAGTTCATGGAAAAATGAAATGAAAAGATAATGGAACTTTCCCATGCATTATAGCAGCTCTGACCATTGATAGGTAATACACATATCAATCATATATAACTGAGCTAATACACACACACAATAAAAATTGAACTCATTGGAAATGTGCTGGACTTTTTCTAACCAAGATATGTATGCTAATGAGACTTCAATTACAGAGTTTAATGCATACGGATATTAAGATATGCTTTCCTTTCAAAACATGTAGATCTCGATGAAAGCTCCCTATATGATGAAGGAACCAGACATTGTATCCAATGTGAAATAACCTCTTCATTTACATGAAAAAAGAAAATGAAAATATATTATACTTTCACTTTTAAATTTCCTACTTTCCATGAATACATTTCAACAAAAGAGAAACATTTTTAAAGCAATAAAAGAGAAACATGTTTAACTACATAAAGCAAGCTATTTCAAAATATGCAATTATTTCTTTACATTCTCTCACTAAGATGGGTATTAAGGAATTGAATTAAATCAACTTTATTAATCTTCACATTAGTAGTACCAAACCATTCACACATCATTTTCTTCAGCATTCTTCTAACAAATGGCCTCGCTAGGCCCCGGCTAGTCCGACTCTGAGTGTGGCGTGCACTCTCCACAGACCTACCTGCTCCGGGAAGGGCGGAGAGAGGGCGCTGCCTCTTCGATGAACAGGCTTTTCTGTGTCTGTCTGCTGTTCGGCTGGTGCTGGGTAGAGCCCAGGGCAGCTCCACAATAGGCTCGAGTTAGCATAGATTACGTGGTGCAAATACTATAATCTGGAAAAGATAGGATGATAATTAATCTTTCTGGTAATAAAGCCTAATTACTGAGAAATGTAACTGGGAGGTGCTTTTATTCTAAACCAGCAACAGGAAGCTAGCAGTGAACAGGCTAAAATGGAGAAGCCAAATATTACCGTGACTTTAAAAGTCATTCCAAACAAGGACTGTCACTAACCACAGAGTACTTATAGGACATAAATCACACAGCTCCATGAAAATGCCCTTAATTTTTAATAGTCTTGAAACAAAACTCTGCCTATACTAGACCCCTTTAGCAGGAAATATCTAGTGCTTAAAAGTTCAATTTCAAAGCAGATAACTTGTACCCACCAAATGACTACTTTTAAAAGAAATTTGGAATGTATTTAAACCTAATTACATCGTAGAGTTGGAAAGTAGTTGAAAGTTGGCTTTCAAACTTTTGTAACCATATCTATAGAAAGAAACAACATTTATATTGTCACTTTATACACATATTAGTGAACCTCTGTAAGAAAGCAGAGATTGTTTTTTTCAAAACCATTTTATTAGGAGTTAATTCAGATATCATACCATTCTATAGTTCAGTCACATCAAACAGTGTTGGACAATTGCTGCCACTATCACTTTCAATACATTCTCTCCTGCCTGTATTCTATGAACTCCCTTTTACACACACCCCCCAACCCACCACCACCCACCACAGAAACCTACATTCTACTTGCTGTCCCTATAGGTTCACCAGTGTGGGTTTCCTCTACTGAAAAACAAAAACATATACCAAAAATTCAAAAGAGTGACTCCCAATGACATAACACATCTGAGATAAGCACCAATATGAACCAACGAAAAACAAAAAAATACAGAAAATGTTGAAAACAAGATCAGGTCTAAAGTGCATCAGAAAGGGGATCAATTGACAAGGTTTTAACCATTCAAGTTGGATTTATCATTTTTTATCTTTTATAGTCATCTCTCCAATGCACTCTATTTGTAAACCACTTTCCTCCCATCCCTCTATTATGCATAGAGGGAATTCAAAGGAGGATTGTTTCCTAAGTAGATCCCACAAATGTATTTTGGGCTCCCATAGTCATCCATAGCCTTCTGCAAACCAGATTCTCACAATTTAAGCTCTGATACTACTCCCTCCTTCAACTTCAGATTATATGATTTACAATCCTTCAGTCACTGATACTGGTGTGAGAAAGCAACATTTTTTATGAAAAAAAAAATCTTGCTACATGAAATTTACTTTGTTGCTTTACATTTTATTCCCATTTTTTTAATTAGTGGAATTTACAACCCAATAGTGTTACTCCCCACAATTATAGAAACATCACATTTTTGTTATAGAGATATATTTGTATACACATACCTACTATATTTTTAAATTCCTACGTATAAAACATTCAGAATGGAACTGGGGGAAGCATGACGCTTTCTACTCTCATAAGGAGTTAGTCTCCTACAAATGTGCTTGACACAAATGATGTATGGATTGTTATAAGAGCTGGAAGAGCCCCCAATAAAACGATTGAACAAGTAAGTAAAAAGAGTTACAGCCATCAGAAATCCACAGACGTCACCCTACTCTGCCCTGAAAGTTCCCATGGAGCCAGAACCGACCCCATGGCAGCGAGCTTGGCGTGGGTTGGGTATGCGTGGGACCAGAGCATGCATGTACGTACGATTCCTCTTTGTTATATAAACCATCACAACATTATGAGAGATTAGCTACTGGTCCCAATGCTTCATTCTTCCTGGTGTCTACACCTTTGCTTTATTATGATTGAACATCTTTCCCTTAAGGACCCCTGTTAGTGTAATAGTTATACATTGGGTTGCGATCTAAAGGGTCAGCAGTTTAAAACCACCAGCAAACCTTCAAGAGAAAGTCTGGGCTTTCTAATCCTGTAAACAGTTACAGTCTCAGAAACCGTCAGAGGTCACTGTGAGTCAGCATTGACTTGATAGATTAGGACCCTTAAGGATCTAAAGCATGAACAAGGAAGCCCACAGAAGAATCGATGCCTTTGAATTGTGATGCTGTTAACGGATATTGGAAGCACCATGGACCGATAAGAGGACAACCAAATCTGCCTCAGAAGTGAGTGCTTCTTAGAGGCAAAGATGGAAACATTTTCTCACATCCTTTGGGAATGTCTGGAGAGAGACGAGTCCCTGGAGAAGGACATCGTACGTGGGGAAGTAGAGGGGCAGTGAAAGAGGAAGGCTGTCAACAAGACGGATTGACACAGTGGCTCCAACAATAGGCTCAAGCACAGAAACGATGTGAGGATGGTGCGGGACCAGGCAGTGTTTCGCTCTCTGATGCAGTCAGTATGGGTTAGAACCATCTCGGTGGCACCTAACAACAATAACAAAGCTTGACGGAGAAGAGCCCTCACTGAACTGAAAATCTGTAACCATGAATTGGCATTAGCTTAAGCTACTGTTACCTAGCAATAACAGGACAATAAGTAACTGAAGCAATCATATTTCTAAAAGAAGCCACTGAGAGCTACTGCCCCATGATCTGGCCTTGGACATAATCAGATTCATTGATATGCATTCCAGTGGTCTAAGCAGCTATTAGCAAATGCAGTCGTAGCAAAAGAAAATAAGGATATTAAAGGTTGGTTCAAAGACTAATGTCCAACTTCACTCCATGCTAACAGTACACAGAAACTATCATTTATCTTTCTGAAAATCAGTGAATTCTTTGTTTCCCTAAGTCACACATACACATTTTAAGAATGGCTTTCCCTGTAAGCAAGGATAATACTTCATATATTGGAGTTATTTAGCTATAGTAAATCAGAAATCTTATCTATCCTATTAATTACTTTCCCTCCGTGGTCTACATAGGTGTCTGATAAATCCTAGATGTTCAGTGAATAGTTATTGGTCAAATGATGTTGAATTAATTACTGAATAAATAATTGCTTTTTTTTTTCCAGTTTTTAAGTCAAAGCATTAGATTAACAGGAAATTCTCAACATTCAATTTGCATTCATTATAAAACTGCACCAAAAGTCAATCTTCTTTCATTTTATGTGCTGTTCTTTCTTGTAATCTGAGAATTCACTTAACTGACAAATATTGGGTGTGGAGCTTGTGGGATAAAGCACTATTATGATACTTCCTCCCAGGAATATATAGCCAATGGAGAGATAGACGTGTCAACAGATATAGGACAATAGAAAGGGGGTAAATTGGGACACATCAAAGCTGTGTTATGGGAACATATAAAAGTGATCGTGAGACTACATGTGGTAGCCAGGAGAGACGTCACGCATGAGGTCTCCTATAAACAAAATCAGAAAAGAATTGCTCAAAGGACTTCACAAAGCAGCTAAATTTAGAATCAGGGAAATATACACACCAATTTTAATTTAATTTTGATAAGCCACTTGTATTGTGAATGATCAAAATCATTTAATCAGGAGCAATCATGCCAGCAACACTTTTTCTTTAATCACCAGAAGTGTACTGAACGCTTACATAAGAAGTGTACTGAC
>NW_022107431.1:38040214-38044529 GCF_000313985.2 Echinops telfairi | reverse complement strand
GAAAGTCAGACCAGTCAATCCGCTCTCATCTTCTCCTCTAGTTCCCATAAACCAAGGTCCACGGGTGTCAGTGGCCAGACTCAACCCGTCTCTTTATTGCTGCATTTCTCTCACTTTCACTCAACAAGTGGATCCAGGTGGTCCCCTAGTAAGCATTTCAGCCTGCCCGCAGGCTCCTTTTAACAGTGCAGCCCTGGAGCAGAGAGTTTCTTCAGGACTCCAGCTTTTTTCCAGCTTCAAGATTCAAAACCCCAAAGAGTTCCTTTTTCTCCTCTCTGTCAACAATACCCCAGACAGGTCCCTTGGAATGCACACATCCTGAGGACTCCAAAGCACGGAGTGGGGCTTATCTTCTCAGAGCCTTCTTTGCAGGTATGTCCTGAACCCATTTAAAGATTCAAAATTTTAATGGCTCAAAGCAAGTGGGCTTACAGGCGCTCTATTTTCATACTTCTCAATAATCATTCCTATCAATCATTATGATCAACAATACTAAGCAGATGAAATCAGTATAAACAAAGTAGAATCAGATTGTAAACTCAATTCTTTAAACAGTCAAGTTCAAATCTTATTTAGCTTATCTAAATCCTTACCTAAACTATTCTATTGATACAAAATACGGATTACGCCTCTGACAGCATTGCCTCAAACCAGGGTCAGGCCTTCGTCAGCCATTTTGACCTCAGTCAGTCATTTTCTCCAACCGGCATGGTCTCTGAAATATTCATGAGAAGATTTCTACCCCTGAGCTCAAAATACACATTAACAACATTCATTTTTGCCGTTTCACACAGGAATAACCAGACTACAACCAGCAAAATTATCAAAACTTTAACTTCCCACAGTCTTTCCAGAAAACAACCCAGTAAACTGCAGGGACACATCTGACTTCTGGCCAGCCGAAGAAGAGACACCACCATGAGGAAGCGGTCAAACAAACATCCCCTCTCCATCTTTCTGCTTTGTTTTTCTAGTACCCACTCCCAATGTACCGTAAGACACACATTAGTACAGATAAGAGCTCTCGACACATGGAATTCAGAACAGATAAAATCCTCAGGAACAGTAGTGGGAGAAGTGATATCATCAGGGTAGAGGGATGGTGGTGGTGGGATGGGGAAGGGGAAGAAAGGGAGAACCCATCACAAGGTTGGATATATAGCCTAGCCCCCAGGGAGAGGAATAACAGAAAGTGGGTGAAGGGGGACAACAGACAGTGTAAGACACAAAATACCAACAATAATATATCATTGTTAAGGATTCACTAGGGTGAGAGGGTGGGAGAGGGAGGGGGAAACAGAGGAGTTAATACCAAGGGCTGAAGTAGAAAAAAAATGTGATGGAAATGTTGATGGCAACATACGTACAAGTGTGCTTAACACAATTGAATGATGGATTGTCATAAGATTGGTAAGAGCCCACCAATAAATTGATTAATAAAAAAATAATAAAACTACCCAAAAATATAATAAAAATAAATAAATATAGAGATGACAACTAGACATGCCAAGAAATGCCACTTGTAAAAGTAAAGGAAATATTTATTTGATTGAGGTAAGACTAAGGAACAAAGGTACCAGTTTTCATACTTGCATTTCACTTTTCTCTTCAGACTTTCATTGACACTCTGATTTGACTGGGTTTTTTGGTTGAAAAAAAAAAAGGAACAATTTTATCTTAGCAGGAGATCTAAGCTTCTTCATATGTGTAGTAGGAACAAGATTGCAAATGACTGGTTATCACTTGATGATATCTCAGGCGTAAAAGGAATTCGCTTACCTGGAGGCCGTTTTATTTTCTTATTGTTGCTGTTTGAATAATGAAGCTGGCAAAGATTGTGTTAGCTGTTTCCCCTTTACCTCTCCCTCTCTTCTCCCTACTGACATTTTTAGAGTCCATCTTTTCAGGGATGCAGGATTAATGTTGCACGTGAACTACGATCATGACCAGAGACAGGTATCATTAAGCCAACCGAAGGAATGCATTGGAAAGTGAAATTTGGGGCAGTGTGATTTAAGTGACATGACTCAGCAGGGCCCTTCTTTCCCTTGTCTTTGTAACTCCCACTGAATGACTGGATGGGAAAATGCAAATAAGGCATGGAGAACTCTAATATGGGGATTGACAGTTTTGTTGCTCCACTAGGTATGAAGTGAACCATCTTAGAAGCAGAAAAGAGGGAATCTCCTATCCATCAAGAGCCAGGAGCAAACCATCCTCAGAGATGGCAGCAAGAAAGCAGCGCAGCACTGAGACTGTGAGACCAAGTGATGGGCTTCCCAGCACCTGAGCAGGTAAAGCTTAGTGTTTCCTGGCAGAAGACTGCCTTTCAAAGGGGGGTGCCCTTTGGCATTTTCAAGCACTAATTGGGTAACACCCAAATATGGCAGAGGTCAAGGAGCCATGTGGTTGAGAAGTTGAGGTCCAGAAATAAAACTGCATGCCAGCATGGCTGAAAATAAACACTCCAAACAAGGAGCGTCATTATTAACATCTCTGATACTGACTTGTCATCTGTTAGCTTCCCTAAGAAGCCCCATAACTGTGTTTTGTCTGTAACTTCCATGTGACCACGGCAATGGATTTTTGAACCCAGCAGAGAAGTAGAATGCTATGAGAGAAGTGACTGGTCTCAGAACAGGGTATACAATGTTGGAGGTGAGGACTTTTCTGACTGCTGTGTCACAGGAATTATATGTGGAGCTGGATTTTCCTGTCCCCTTGTGTAGCTGGAGGAGGTCAGTTGTCTCCTATGTCGTTTCCCCTGGCAGCTGGGTAAAATATTCTTGGTATAAAAGATGTGGCTTTAAGTTGTATTTCATACTCAATGTAGAAGGAAAGTAGGATGACTGGAATTCTCCAGGACTTCCAAAGGAGCCCTAAAAAGAGCACTTGGCTGTTAACCAAAAGGTTGGGAGTTCAAACCCACTAGTAACTCAAAAGGAAGAAAGATGTAGCGGTCTGCTTCTATAAAGAAATATCACCTTGGAAACCCTGTATGGCAGTTCTATTCTGCCTACAGGGGTGATTCTGAGTCAGAATCAACTCAATAGCAATGGGTTTGGGAACATTTCCTAATGGGTTTGTGGGCAATGCATATGGTCAGTTGAGCAGCTCCATCTCAATGTTCAAGAAAGAGAACACAAAAAGCTACCATGGTCTCTGTGTTAGGCTACATTGTGTGGAAAACAAAACCAGTGATATTCATATTTGAATAAGAAATAACTTTGTATCAAGAAGTAATTTTATATCAAGAAGGCATTCCAACCCTGTCCAACTCAACTCCATGAATCCAATCCTAGCCTGAGCCTATTTCAGACTCCTGTCGCTGCAGGTGAATGACATGGGGAAATGAAGTTCTGAAGCAGGACAATCAGCCCAGTCAGTGCAGAGTCCATGGACCCAAGTTTGATGAGAATATGGCAGGGTGCCACCAGTTCCCAGGTGGGCTCTCAGTACCCCTGGTCTGCACTGGGAGACCCCTGGAGAAAGCCACAGAGTCCCCTACAAGCAAGTAGGGTAAAGAGCTGGAGAGAGAAAAGTTGCCACTATCTTTCTTATAAAGAGGCTGCCCTCCAAGGAGGCATCACCAGTCTACCACCTGATTGGCAGGCTGGACTTCAGCCCCCACTCCATCTTGGCATAAAATCTAACCACCACAATCTCTTTAAAAGTATTTACTATAAAGACAAATCCCACTTATTTTTCAATACTGTAAAGGGATCTTGTGCAGCAGATTTACCTAATGCTGTACATCATTTGATCTCCCACTGCTGCTTCCATGAGCATTGGTGGATCCTGATACCCAGTTCTTTATATCATACTCCAGTTTCTCTGATTATTTGCTTGACATACAGATTGAATAAATATGGTGAGAAGATACAACTTCTTTCCTGATTTTAAACCATGCAATATTCCCTTGTTCTGTTCACACACCTGCTGCTTGATCCACATGAACACAATCAAGTGCTCTGGAATTCCCATTCTTCTCAAGGCTGTCTATAATTGGTTTTTTGTTTTTGTTTTTTTAAATGATCCATATAGTCAAATGCTTTTGTATAGTCAATAAAACACAAGTAAACATCTTTCTGGTATTTTTGCTTTCAGTCAAAGTCCATCTGATACTAGCAATGATATCCCTTCTTCCATATCTTATTGTGAATCTGGCCAGAATATCTGGCAGCTCCCTGTCAATATACTGCTCCAACCGTTGTTGAATGATCTTCAGCAAATTTTTACTTGCATGTGAAATCAATGATATAGTTCCATAATTTCCTCATTCTATGAGGTCACCTTTCTTTGGAATGGGTGCACA
>NW_022107431.1:38025467-38039534 GCF_000313985.2 Echinops telfairi | reverse complement strand
TTTCATTTTCTTTAGCTTCAACCTGAACTTACATGTGAGCAATTGGTGGTCTGCTCCACAGTAATCTCCGGCCCTGGTTTCAGCTGCGGACATTGAGTAGCATGCTCTCTTCCCATAATGACAGTCCATTGAGCTTCTGTGGACTCCATCTGGAGAAGGCCGTGTGTGCAATTGCCTTTTCTGCTGTTGAAAAACGTATTTGTGATTTAAAAAGTCATTGTTCTTGCAAAAGTCTATTATGTAATCTCCAACTTTGTTTCCATCACCAAAGCCACATCTTCTACTTACTGCTCCTTCCCCTTTGTTTCCACCTTTTGCATTCTAATCACTATAGTTATCAGTGCATCCTAATAAGATGTTTGCTCAATTTCAGACTGCAGACATTGGGAGAATTCCTTTTATTCATCACCAGCTTTAGTGGTTTTTACACCAATTTGAATAATTATTGTATTGACTGGATTTACGTGTACTCACTTAAACATGTTCACAGAGACAGCACTGCACTTTAAGGTAGATGTGAAGTGTCCTTTTCGACAATGAATGCAATGCCATTCTTCTTGGATTTGTCATTCCTGACATAGCAAACCATATGACTATCTGATTCACAATGGCTCATACCAATCCATTTCAGTTCACTGATGTCTAGCATATCGATCTTTATGTTCCATTTCAACGTTGACAACTTCCAATTTTCCTACATTCATACTTCTTACATTGCAAGTGCCAATTATGAACAGGTGTTTGGAGCTGTTTCTTCTCATTTTGAGTCATGCCCCATCAACAAACGGAGGTCCCAAAGGCTTAACTCCATCCACAGCATTATGGTCGGCTCTACTTTGAGCTCTCCCTCAGTCTCATTTTGAGGGCCTTTGGACCAAAGGGACTCATCTGCTGGTACTATATCTGACGATGTTCAGCTGCTAGTCATGAGATTTTCAACAGCTGATTTCTCAGAAGTGGACAGCCTATTCCTTCTGTGGAGTCTGCTCATAGTCTGGAAGCTCTGCTGAGATCAGTTCTTTTTGGATGACCCTGCTGGTGTTTGAAAACCAGTGACATAGCTCCAGCATCACAGCAACGCATAAGCCACCATAGTCTGACAAACTGTCAGGCCAGTGGTAGCCAGCTAGCATAGCAGTAAGCAATCATTTGTGAAAGTCCTGTGCTGTCTAGCACTTAATCCTCATGCCAACTCTGAAATAGTGGGAAACATCATTCCCGGGCTAATTGAAAAGAGTATGCCCCACACTCACTGCCATCGAGTCAATTCTAACTTAGATAGATCCTAGAGGACAAAGCAGTACTGTCCCTATGGGTTTCCAAGATGATAACTCTTTACAGCAGTAGACAGCCTCTTCTTTCTCCTGCGGAGTACCTAATGGTTTCAAACTACTAACCTTGTGGTTAGAAGCCAAAAAAATCTGGTTTCCCAGTGGCAAAGCCAGCACTCAGACGGTGATTTCTCTGTAGGCATCACATATAAGAGAATTAAATAGTGCCTAGGTTTTCAGCTTATGCATTTCAGGAGTGTTCTTGTTTTCTGTTGTATTCTGAGGTTTCTGTAAGAATTTATGCAGCACTTTAGCTGTTCAGCTCTTACTAAACGGGTATCCCTGATGCCTGCACTGCACTCAAACGCGCCTACAGAGGGCAGCCTTCTACACATTGTATAAGGTGTTTTCTTTTTCACTCCTTGGTTCTTCTCTCCTCTCTGTGGTTCCAGAAGGGTGGACCCAGCAGGAACCAACGACATTCCTTTCACTTTTCCCAACTCCTAGAAATGATGGGAAGATGGAACGAGTGAAAAAACCGATTTCAGCTTTAAAGTAAATCTGATTAGTTGGGGCTGAAGTTCGTTTTTTGCTTTATTTATTTATTTATTTATTTAGATGAATGCCGCATCAACAAGTGAAGATCCGACAGGCTTTCCTCCATCCACCACATTAAAGGTAACTCTCCTTGGAGGAGGCAGCTCTTCCGGAGTCGTGTGACTGTCTTTCAAAGGGTGCAGCTCGTCTTCTAGTACAATATCACACAATCTCCTGCTGCTGTTCATAAGGTCTGCACCGGCCAATTTTTCTAAGGTAAACCACCAGATCCTCCTTTCTAATCTGCCGTATGCTGGAAACTCCACGGAAACATATCCACCGCAGGCGGCCGGATAGTATTTTCAAATACTGGTGGCATCTCTTTCTGCGTCAGAGCAGCACAAAGCCACCACCGTGTGAATGCACAGAGGATGAATCGAGGAAACGTTGATGTTGTCGAAAATGAAACGAAAGATTAATTTCCTAGGCATTAAGTGAGCTGCATTGGACTGGCTCTGACCATTTTGAATCAGACACGCACGTAGTCTACACTGCCTGAAATGACAGGTTAAAGAAAAATAGCACCACGTTCATCATAAAAAGAATGTCTTTGTCCAAAGATCGTACAAGGTATGGGATCACATCAAGGACATCAGACCTGAAAAATTTTAAAGTTCATTAAAAATATAGGTCAAAAAAGAAAAGATCAAAATAGAGGTCAGAACCGAGTCTAAAATTTGCTCTTACACATAGGGGAAACAGAAAAAGACATAAGCAAAAGATTTTAAAGGGTGCATTAAAATGTATATTTAAAGTATTATATGTATAAAGTATTATAATGAAATGTGCAAACTCCTGCAGGTAGAAAACTAACTATACTTATCAGTCTATATGTTGAGCAAGTAATTTAGGAAGCTGGATGGTATGAAGAATGATGCATAAAGATTTGAGGGAGGTGCATTTGAATTACAGTGTTTATAAAAAATTTTTATATGCCACAGATAAGCAAAGAATTTTGATCAACAATGGGCCACTCCTTGGTCAGTCTGTCATATAATATTGGCCTGCATGTTTCTGAAATTCGGAAGATGTTCTTGAACTCTAGCAAGAAGAGAATTTCAAATTAAAACAATGATATCACCTCACACTGACAATTTTTTTAATTCAATAAAAAATAAACTAATAGATACTGGTGAGGATGTGGAGAAACAGGAATGCTTTTCTAGTGTTGGTGGGACTGTAGAATTGCCAACCACTATGGAAATCAGGATGGCACTTCCTTAAACAAGTGCAGATACCTTATGGCCCAGCCATCTCTGTGCTGAGCACACACCCTGAAGAAATCAAGAGTACAACATCAACAAACATGTGCACACCTGTGTCTATAGCAGAAATTTCCACAAGAGCAAAAACATGGAAACAGAGGAATGGATAAACAAACTTTGGTACATTCATACTATGGAATTTTATTCACCAATGAAAAATAATGATAAAATCACTTTAAAAAATCACAACCATGGACGAAACTAGAGAACATTATGCTTACCAAACTCCATCTTACAATGACAAAAATCGTCATTCTAATACAGAAAAACAAAGAAGAAATGTGTTTATGCAGCAAAAGACAAGACATTGATGACGTAGAAGGCCAGGGATGAGGGTGGGAACAGAGAGAGTAGAGGCGTTGGAGAGTGGAGGAAAAAATGGAAGATTTAATAGGATATTATTCTTGATTTCTTTTCTTGAGATGTGCTGTGTAATATGTATGTATGTGTGTGTTTCTTTAGAAAAATGAAACAAACGAAAGAAAAAACCAGCAGATTCCCTTTCCCTCAAGCGAAAATAGTGATTTGAGTGGCTTAAAAAAAAACAAAAAACAGGGAGAGGAAAAGTAAAATTGAAATGGACTTGAAGTCTTTCATGACAAACAGGCTCATCTCAAACAAACAAAAATTATTGTGATTAGGTTAAAATGTAACACTTTATAATTTGATCTTCCTTTTGATCTGTTTTAAAGTGTTCTGGGGTTTAATATTTTTTGCTTTCTCTTTGAGAATTTTCTTTGTTTTGTCTGGTAATCGTTCTTGGGGCTTTTTGTTTTTCTTGTATGATTTTGTATGACTATTTTGTGTTGTATGATTTTCTGCAAGATAGGTAGAAACAGTAACTGGATAGGGGCATGACAGGGAAGGATTGGGAGGGGGGAATGAAGAGCAAACAAGAATGTATATGACAAGAGAATGTTCTGAAATTGATCGTGATGATGATCACACAAAGCTTCTTAATATTACTGAAAACTTGAACTGTATGAATATGTGAAGTGCATGCCAATAAGACTATATTTTTAAAATTATAAAATTAAAAATAGGAATGCTTTGGATTTTTACACTTTGCTTATAACTCTTTCCTAGAGTGTGGTTTTTATATTTTACTACTTTTGTGATTTTAATAAATAAATAATGTAGGACTGGTATTGTGTACTAAATCTTGCCTTTGCCCTTCTAAAAACAATCTGTCTTGGAAGAAGTATAGCCAGGGTGCTCCTTAGAAGAGAGGATGGTGAGACTTTCTATCATCTAATTTGGGCATGTTGTCAGGAGAGTCCAGTCTCTGGAAAGGCACATCATGCTTAATAAGGTAAAGGGTCAGCATCAAAGAGGAAGATGCTCGTCAAGATAGATTAGTGACACAATGGCTGGAAAAATGCGATAAAAAAAAACAATTGTGAGGAAATCATAGGACTGGATAATGTTTTGTTTTGTTGTACATAGATAGGTCACTGTGAGCCAGCCAACTCAATGACGCCATAAAACCACATGGACAAGGATGGAGAGACTACGTGAGACATTATCAGGAGGAAGTGGTCCCTGGAGCAGGACACCCTGTTTCCTACAGCAGAAGGTCAGGACAAAAGAAGATCCTCAGTTCCCACATGCCGATGATGGTGAGGATGACACAGGACCAAACAGCGTGTCCATTCTGTTGTGCATAGGGCCACTGGGAGTCAGAAACAATGGGATGGCACGAACCATAACAACAAGGAGTCCTACGGGCACTGCCAGGTAAGTTTTAAACAGCTCACAACAAGGTTGGCAGTTCAAACCCACCAACTACTTCATGGACAAATGATGAGGCACTTTGTTCCCATAAAGATTTACAGCCTTGAAAACTGCACACAGTTACAAATAAAATTAGAGTAGATGGTGGTAGGTCAGGTTGGGGCTGGTTTAATGACAATTAGAAACAGCAGTGGAATTAGATGCTAGACATGTCTTACCTCAGAATTCTAACTACCCATTGCTGCAGGAGTCCTGGTGGCAGAGTAGGTTGCAAGTTCAACAGCCACTAACTGCAAGGTCAGTAGTTTGAATCCAACATCTACTCCGTGGAAGAATGGTTACACTCTCTGAATCCCGTGAGAGCAATTCTACCCTGTCCAATAGGGTCGCTATATGTTGGATCGACTCATTGGGCACGAATTTGGTTTGGAATTACTACCAAGAATTTGGAAAAAATTCATACAAGTAGTTTTCTCTTCTAATTATCTGACTTTGCCGATAAGATTTTTCAAATTTTTATATAGAAAAAAATGAGATTATTACTTCATGAGTACTTTACTTAACATGCACCATTGATAAGCAAGGAAATCATAATTACATGCTTGACAAATAAGATCATTCCATATTGAGTGATTTCAAAATATCTTCGAGATATTTATTACTTTAATTACTAATTTCATTACCATATATTTTATCAGCAAATCAGGCAATTTTAATATATGTCAGCTAAAATTAAACTTCATGTATGTACATTAAAAGTATTCTCATACTATCAGACTTTATTTTCTTTCTATAATAGTTTTATAATGTAGGTGTATCAGGTTCCTAGTACGAGGTCCACATGATGGCAAACTCTTCTATTCAATTTTAATCATATTGCAACAGCAAATAAACCCTCAGTTAATTGTGTTTGATAAAGAAAGATGAGGTTTTATAATAGACAGGATAAAAAAACAGCTGCTTCACAACCAATTTTACTTAAATCAATATCCGGATTTGTTATAGTAGCACTTTGTAATACTAATAGTCTCGTAGCTCAATTCAAAGTTTGTGCAATCACCGTGTCTACAAAGCCATTGACCAAACATCAACTATCAGATAATTAACGCCAGACTGACAGATGGCTGATGGCTGCGGCAGGAGTTGTACTTTTCTAGAACATATGTAGTTAAAACACTAGGTGACTACCAACTGAAATGCTGTTGTTGCAAACCCAGCAGCTGCTCTGAGGAGGAAAGACATGGCAGCTTCCTTCTGTAAAGATTGGCAGCCTCGGAAACCCCATGGGACCGCTCTGCTTTGGCCCCTGGGGTAGCTGTGAGTTGGAATCAACTTGACGACAGTACGTTTTAGATTGTTTTCTGTCTTACTGCTACATTGCAGTTGAAGCAGAGAAGAGCTTTTGCTCTTGTTTCTGTGTCTAGTCCACCACACATACTGCTTTCAAGATAGAAAAAGTAAAAGTGCTAACTCTTTCGTTATCACATTTTCATTGTTCCCTTTCCACTTACCTCCCACGTCTGAACATATTCTGTTCTTTATATTGACATTCTTCTCCCAACTCCTTAAGGAACAACAGTTTTCTGCAGGCCACGTCAACAGACGTGAGCTAACCTCACTCTGTGATCCAGGACGGGTACTTGTGTTCATCTGGATTGTGTGATTTCATCTTAGCCCGGAACCTGTCTCCAGTCAAATTCTGTGGTTCTTAAAGCTGCATGATGGATTATGAGGAACGTGATGTATCTATGTTATAGAGGTGAAGGGGACAATCAAATTCCACCTTTAATAATCAGTCAACAGCAGACCCGTGTTCAGCTCTTAAGTCAAATAGATGAATATTTCAAACCAAACTCACTGCCATCCAGTCAACTGTGAGTCATAGAGACCCTCCGGGAAAGGGTAGAACTGCCCCTGTGGGTTTCGGAGACTGTAGTGTGGAATGCCCCTTCTTTCTCCCATAGTTTCAAACTGCTGACCCTGAGGTGAGCAGCCAGGCTTGTAACATACTATGTTACCAAGTTCTGTAGATGAATATTAAGTCTCCTCAAACTATAATAAAGTGGCACGTAGAAGAATATTAGCAACCAACTCTTTTCTTCCATTGGAGAGACCTGGGCTTGATTCCAGCCAATGTGCACATGAGTCTCATTGTGAGGGGAGGTTCATATATTTTTATGATGTTGAATATGTTTTTCTAGGACTTTTGACACAATCAACTTCTGGAAATGAGCCAATGAAAACTCTATGGATCAGGACATTGATCCTGCTGTGCATGGGTGGGGCGAGGAGGAGGGTGTGATTTAACAAAAGCTAACAATAACAGGTAACAACAACAAAGACTGATAGCTAACTCATTGGTCATAAAGTTAGAAGATTTCAAATATTTAGTTTGGGACACCTGGTATATTGTAAGTTATGAAATTTTAACATGGCACACACTGCTATGCAAAATGAAAATAAAAACCTTATGAACTTGTGGCAAAGAGAAAAATAAGATCAGGTACATAAAATGTTGCATAAACCACACTACATTTTCTGGGCAAAAAGATACAGATAGAATTGACCAGATGCAAGGAAAGTATGAATTTGACGCCCACCTTGTCCTTCAGGGAGCTGGTGGTATTGGTTGGCAAGGTACTAAACATTGGTCTCACAACAAGGAAGGTGGTCAGGATGCAAAAAGTATAATGATACCATAGGTTGGGAAATAAAGAGATGATAAATAGTAGCTCTGGTGATTCATGGTGAACAATCATTTATTGAGTAATCTCTACAGCTGAAGACTCAGATCTAGAGAACATTCTGAGGGTGATACAGGACAGACGGTGCTTCATTCGGTTGTGCATAGGATTGGTATGAGTCTTAATAACTACAAAGTTAAAGAAAAAAGTCCTGGTGGCACAGAGGTTAAGTTCTCAGCTGCTAACCCAAAGTTTTGCCTTCAGGCCCACCAGCCACTCCCCTGGAGAAAGATGCGGCAGTCTGCTTCCATGAAGATTACAGTCTTGGAAATGTTATGGGGCAGTTCTTTGTCCTACGTGGTCTGTGAGTTAAAGCTGACTTGATGACAATGGGTTTGGGTTTAAAGTTGAAATGAGATATAAGATGCATACCTCCAAGGAACTCATATTTTGTGGTAGCTATTATTAAAACTCACTGACATTTATGAATATCTGCCCTTTCCTGTACATATAGGGGAATTGCATACTATGATATCTTCCGGAAGATACCACTCCCTGAAGAAAGAGGTCATACTTGGTAAAGCAGAAGGTCCCTGAAAAGAGGGTAGGCCCTGGATGAGATGGATTGACACGGTGGCTCTGACAACGAAACACTGCTGGTCACACTTCATCATCACAATCATTGTGTTTTATGTTGATGGCCAGTAGTTGTTCACAGGGTCACAACTAGTGGAAATGTACTCGATGGCATCTAAAACCCAGCTAATTGAAATTTCTTATAACCACATAACCTGCTTTGCATAACAAAATGTACATTGAAGTAGCATGTATTGTTCTGAATGGAAATATTCAAGAGGCAGTGTACAATTTCTCCATATCATTTTATCACACTCCAGAGATACGGAAGCATGAGTTGACAAGGTAAAAGTCTGGAAGCCTGAAGAAGAATATATGGATTTGGTGAAGACTATTGAAAATATCCCCGGACTGCCAGAAGAACAAACAAATCTGTCTTGGAAGAAGTACAGACGGAGTACATGTTAGAAGTAAGGATGATGAGACTTCGTCTCGAGTACTTTGGACACGTTATCAGGAGAGACCAGTCCTTGGTAGAGGACACCATGCTTGTAAAGTACAACGTAAGTGCAGAGGAGGAAGGCTATTGGCCAGATGAACTGACCCAGGGCCCGCAGCCCAGCCTCTCACCATGCCACCACCAGGGCTACTGGCGCAGACGTTAGCGGAAGAAAAAGGTTCCTTACATGTCTATAACGCCATCTGCATAAAGATGTAAACAAAAGACAGACATAGTCTCTCAGGTCCTGTGACAAAATGCCTCGAGATGAACCATCTACAGTGAAAAATGCTCCCGCTTGCCTTAAACCACAGGCTCACAACACAGTCAACATGTTTGTTTGTTTTTAAAGAGGGAAAAAATCTAGACAATCGCACAGCTCCAACATGCTCCTGCAAGGTATCATGGTCCCTTCACTCTAATATCCAGGAGCCTCCCAGGCCTGGCTCCCCACCACCTCCAAGGGCTAACCATTGTTTCCAGTCCTCGGCAGCACCTTAGCACCTGGCATGTGCACTCAGCTGTCCATGTGTGTTGACCTCTACAAAACTGTTATGTTCCTTTTGAGATTGTCATATATATGTATTATTGCAAACATTACAATCACGTCTTTTTGAGTGCCTACAAAATATCAAATACTTTCTCACATGTAAGCAGCCCTATGCGACCTAAACAGAGACAATTCACTAAGGATGACGTTCAAATGGCTTTTAAACCCTGAGAAAATGGTCCCGTTTAGTAGTCATCCGGGAAATGCAAGTCGAAACACACATAACATTAGCCAAATTTTAACAGTTTGAGAACGACAAATGCTGGAGAGGGGTGTGGTGAGATTGGAACTCTTATCCACTGCTGGTGGTCTTGTAGATGCGTGTAAGTACTGTGGAAGGTGACATGGCAACACCTGAAACAGGTGACAGTTGAAGTACCATAGCATACACCCAAAGGGAACAGGAAGCAGACCACAAATGGACGTTTGCACCCCCTTGTTCATTGCAGTACAGTTCACAATAGGAAGAAGCTGGAAACAACATACATTTCCGTTGCTGGATGACTGGATAAAAACCTTGGTATGTACACACAATGGAGTATTACACATCCTTAAAAAATAGCGATGAATCCAAGAAACACCTCAAGACGTGGAGGGAACTGGAAGTCATTATGCTGAGTAAAATCAGTCAAGCTTAAAGAGCACATTCTGGATGAACCCACTGCTGTAGCATCAAGCAGCAAAATGGGCACAAGACCAGGCTTATAGGGCACCCAGGCCATTGACTGGGGTGGGGGTGGGGGGTGGCCAGGCAGGTTGGCAGGGAGCCTGCCAGGTACCAAGAAACCACACACCATCCGCTCCAGGTAAGTATTTTGAGTAGGTAAGTATTTAGCAACACAAGGCCAGAGGGCGCCTCATGTCAGCTGGGGTCAAATGGTCAAGGGACAGGAAAGGGAGGTGTGTAGCATGAGAATGACATGTACACCTTTGATGAGGTCCCCCCAGACTGATAGACAGGCCTGTCAAAGGGAGGAAGAATATGGATGGGAACAACAACACAGGAGAAGGGAAATGGAGCAAGCATGCCCGAGAGAGCACCCTGGCATATCTGTTGGTAGGAAAAGAGGGGGGCTGGCTTCTAGTTCTGGGGAAGTATGACTGAAAATGCTTTGGGGGCCATTCGGTGGGAAGGGCCTTTGGTGGCATACACCAAATGGAGCAACTTGACTCGGGCATCTGAATGCCTCGTGGGGACCCAGGCTGGGTGTGGTGGTGCATTGGGACACTGAATCCTGGATCTTCAAGGTGCACAGAAAGCTCCGAAGGCTGCACCATGGAGATCCCACATGGACATTCCACTGGGTGAATTGGACTCTCCCTCAGATGTACCTAGAATTTGAGGGTTTAAGTCAGAAAATACAAGGTGTCTGAGGAAGCAGACGACAGCTGTACCAATGTTGGAGAACTATTAGTAGGCAGACAAATAAGGTCTTGCTGCATCAATCCCCTATATTGTATTAAGATATGTATTATTCTGGCAAACCTGGGTGATGATTCTGATGTATTTTGTTTGTGTTGTTCATATCAGGGTATATCTCTGATGTGCTATGGAGTGGGCGGTTACCTTCTTGAAGTTGTGAAATAAGTTTTTCTGCTTTTCAGTAAGTGAAACCCAGGATTGATGAACCTGTAGAGATAACAAATAGAACAAGGGAGGGAAAGCAGGGGAGGGGGCGATAAAAGGGAGATGATGTCAAGGTGTCCAGGAAGAAATAGCATGTTTGGGAACTGATTATGGAAGCAATGGTACAATTCTGCTTGACGAGAATGAATGATACAATGACTTGACATTTGGGTCAAATCCCAAGTAAGAATAAATTGAAAGAACAAACAAACAAAAAAGAGCCCTATGAAGCAAGAATCCTGTTATTTTCACTTTAAAAGACTAAAATTAAGGCACAGAGAGATTAAGTAATATACTCAAGGTCACCTACTTTTAAGTGGTTGAGCTGGAATAAAACACCAAGCTACTGCCCCATATATGCTGTACTCTCATTTTGCTAAACTTTATCATATGTACTATTAGTCTGGATAAACTAGGTTATTACAAAGTAACACATGATACCTAAGTCTCCTGCTCCAAGCCATATTTTCAATCACCTCATGTGCGTGTAAAATTTGGACATTGAATAAGAAAGACTAAAGAAGATTTGATACATTTGAATTATGGTAGTGGAGAAGAACATTAAAAGTACATTGGCATCAACATGGACAACATTGACTTGGACAGCACCATACTATCATAACCCATAAAAGTATGTATCTTAACCATAATAATCCTCTTCTCTGCCATTACTTGTTACTGTTAGGTGCCTTCAAGGTGGTTCAGTGACCTTATATACAACAGAAAAAAGCCACTGGCAAGTCCTGCAACATTCTCACACTTTCCTGATTTTAAACCATGCAGTATTACCATACTCTGTTCACACAACTGTGTCTTTATCCATGTACAAACTTCACATGAACACAATGAAGTGTTCTGGAATTCCCATTCTTCTCAAGATTATCCATAGCTTGTCATGGTCCACAGAGGAAAATTCCTTTGTATAGTCAATAAAACACAAGTAAACATCTTTCTGATATTCTCTGTTTTCAACCAAGATTCATCTGACATCAGCAATGATATCCCTTGTTCCATGTCCTCTTCTGAATTCAGCCCGAACCTCTGGTAGTTCCGTCACAGTATTGCTGAAAATATTCAGGTGACCTTCAGCAAAATTTTACTTGGATGTGACATCGATGATATTGTTCTATAGTTTGAGCATTCTCCAGGGTTTTGGATTTGGCACAAATATGGATCTCTTCCGGTCTGTTGGCCAAGTCCTCCAAGTTTCCTGGCAGAGGAATGAGTGCTTCCTGTGCTTCATCAGTTTGTTAAAACATTTCAAATGATATTCCATTAATTCTTGGAGCCTTGTTTTCAGCCAACGTTTTCAGTGCAGATTGGACTTCTGTCAGTACCATTGGTCCTTGCTCATATGATACCTCCTGAAATGGTAGACTGTCGACTAGTCCTTTGGCACAGTGACTGTATTCTTTCCTTCATCTCTCTTTAAAAAAAAAAACCTTTATTGGGGGCTCTTAGATTTCTTATCACAATCCATACGTTCATCCAGTGTGTCAAACACACTTGCACATATCCCTCCATCATCATTTTCAAAGCATTCTCTTCCCACTTGAGCCCCTGATATCAACTCCCCATTTCTTCCCTCTCCATCCCCTGGCCTTCTTGCATCATTCAATATTTTGCCCATAAAATCTTTCAAGATTTCAACTCAAGACTTGAAATTCTTTTTGGTTTAAGATATACTGAGTGTGCTCTTCCCTTTTTGTTTTATTACCGTATATACTTGCGTATAAGCCGAGTTTTTCAGGACATTTTTAATGCAGTTTTTGTGGTAAAATTAGGTTCCTCGGCTGATATTCGGGTTGGCTTATACACGAGTGTATACAGTAATTCTAGGTCTTTATAGTTTTCATTATAATGTTTGGCTTCATCTTCTTGAACTGCCCTTTGAAATTTTCTATTCTGCTCTTTGACTTCATCATTTCTTCCATTTTCTTTAGCAAATTTCAGTCTCTTCTGACATCCACTTTGATCTTTTCTTTCTTTCCTGTCTGGACTTGTTTTATTCTTCAGCTTTAGTCTAACTTACATATGGGCAATGGATGATCTACTCCACAGGCAGTCCATGGTCTGGGTTTAGCTGCTGATACTGAGCTTCCCCATTATCTCATTCCACAGTTGTAGTCAGTTTGATTTCTGTGTGTTCCATCTCGAGAAGTTCATGTGTGTGATTGCCTTTTGTGCAGTTGAAAAGGGTATTTGCTATGAAGAGCTTTGGTTTTGCAAAACTCTATCATTCAATCTCTCACTTCATTTATATCACCAAGTCCATATTTTCCAACTGTTGTTTCTTCCTCTTTTATGCAACTTTTGCATTTCAAATGCCAATAATTATCAATGCATGTTGGTTGTATATTTGATAAATTTCAGAATGAAAACATTGATAGAATTCTTCAATTTCTTCCACACTAGTTTTTGTGTTTGGTGCATAAATTTCAATAAGAGTTGTATTGATTGATTGAAGGTAGATAGATCTAATCGAATCACAGTCAACATTATACTTCATGATTGATTTTGCAAGGTCCTTTTGATAGGAATGCTACCACATTCCTCTTGTGGTATTCCCACTGTACTAAAGCATATCACCTGTTTCAAAATGGCCAACACCAGTCCATTTCAGCAAACTAATGCCTAGGATATTGATCTTTATGTGTTCCATTTCATTTTGAACCACTTCCAATTTTCCTAGATTCATACTTTGCACATTCCAAGTTCCAATGATTCGCGGATGTTGCAGCTATTTCTCCTTACTTTAGGTCCTGCCCCATCAGCAAAGGAAGATCCCGAAGGCTCCACTCCCACAAGCTTTACCTGACTCATGTCACCATGGTCAACTCCCGTACAATAAGGCAGCTCCTCCTCTGTCACATTTTGAGTGCTTTCCAACCTGAGGTCCATCTTCCAGCACTCTCGGACAATGCTCTGCTTCCATACATTAGGCCTTCAGTGTCTGACAGTGTCTCATAGCTGTAAATACATTTTCAGTACTTCTCCCTCTGAAGTAGGGATGTAAAGCCTTCATTGTCCGTTCTTACTGTTCTTAGTCTGGAAGCTCCGCTGTAACCTGTTCACTTTGGGTGACCCTGTGGCATCTGAAATGCCAGTGACATAGTTTCTAGCATCACAGAAACACACAAGTCATCACAGTAGGAAAAGCTGACATACAAGTGGTGGTCCTAAATTGATGACATAAAATATATGCTTGAATACAAACGAATTGTTCTTTGGACCATCCAAATCAGTCAATGCATTAAAAAAAAA
>NW_022107431.1:38021363-38024760 GCF_000313985.2 Echinops telfairi | reverse complement strand
GAGGGCAATGAATGTACAAATGTGCTTTACACAATTGATGTATGTATGGATTGTGATAGGAGTTGTATGAGCCCCTAATAAAATGATTTTTTTAAAGTAGGTTGTATCACATTAAAACCACAAAAGTTTTCTATAGTAGAAATAACAAAGTTTTAGAGGCACATCAAAAAGAGCATAAAATAAACATACACAAATGTTAAGAAAAGCTCTAGAGCAGCAGTTCTCAACCTGTGGGTTGCAACCTCTTTGGGGGGTCACATAAGACCATTGGAAAACACTTATTTCTGATGCTCTTATGAACTGAGACACCGGTCCTCTGTCTGTCTCCAGGCGGCTCTGCCCACATGCAGCTACACCCACATACGAGTACCTGGCTTGAAGATTGTTACCCATGCTATACCATGCTTTGAGGCAAAATTTCCTTAATTTGTAATTAGAAATAAATATTTCACATTATATAATTACATATTGTTTTGTATTCATCACTATGCTTTAATTATGTTCTATTTGTAACAATGAAAATACATCTTGCATATCAGATACTTACATTACAATTTGCAACAGTAGCAAAATTACAGTTATGAAGTAGCAACAAATATAATTTTACGGTTGGGGGTCACCACAATATGAGGAACAGTATTAAAAGGTCATGGCATTAGGAAGGTTGAGAACCACTGCTCTAGAGCAAGGTGGATGATGTGAATCCCCCCTGACCAAAGCCCTGGGATGTGAATAGCCTTGCTATCATGGAGAATGCATTGTACATTTACGCACATAGAGTTAGGTTAAAATTTAACACCTTACAATTTGATCTCCCTTTTGAACCATTTTAAATTTGTTTAAATTTCATGATTTTCTATTTCCTTTTTGATTGAAATGTTTTTGTTTTACTTTCTTATTGTTATTGGATAAAAAATATTTTTAATGTTTTTCTGTGTATAAACTCAAAGATAAGTAAATCTATGGAGACAGTAATTGGATTAATGGTTCCTTGAGGGTACAGCAGGGAAAGTTAGGAGGAAATGGGGATTGAATAATGATGTGTGCAAGAATGAAGAAAATGTTTTGTTTTTTGTTTTTTTAAAAAGAGAAATAAACAGGTTACAATTGATTTTCTTCTGCTAGTCACATTTTATTATAACAGCTAACATATATGAAGTGCTTTTCAGTAATCAGAGACTTGTCGAAGCACTCTAAATTTATTAACTTATTAAATTATCATGGGAAACACTAAGTGAGCATAATTACTATTCTACTTTTATAGATTTTGTTTTTCTAAGTTTTGCTATTCTTTATCCACTTTGAACTAAAAGGGGTGTGTGTGTGTGTGTGTGTGTGTGTGTGTGTGTGTGTGTGAAAGAGAGAGCCTGGGAATTCACTTTTATTCGACACCAAGATTATCAAAACCTTGTTTTCTCCAGCACCCATCTTCTATTATCTAAAAAGGAAAAATAAAGGTAAGCTATAAAATTTAATAATTCCACCAAATTAATAAGTGTGCGATAACTGTTTGCACTAACATTAGCACACTTTGTGCTTGTGCTATAAGGTCTGATGAAGCAGTTAAAGTCTGGTCCTTGTCGTACCACCTCCCAAACAGAGTTACTGTTAAGACGGGGCCAGATGATGGCTTCAGGCTGGACAATTGTCCATCACTTGACACCTAGTGAACACAAAGAAAGGTAGAGAGGATCTGACTTTAATTCCACGAAAAGTGTTATATAATTCCATAATTACATTTATCCAGCATAACTAGATGATGAAAGAAGCAACATTTGATCCGTATTTTTAGAATGTGGATAAAACGCTGTTCTATCAGCAATGTGTGAAATGGTACAGTGCGTAGGACAAAACGGAATCAAGGAGTTGGCCCTGACTTGTTTATTATTGATATGTTTGCAGTAAATATCTTATAATTTACTTATCTAAGGAAGCCTCTTGATCTTAGCCCAAAGGCTGAGAAGCGATCTAAGGAAGCCTCTTATAAGCCTTTTTATCAACATAAAGCAATAGATCCAAGAGAATATGAGAAATATGAGAAATATGCTGTTCGTGTCAGACAAGCTAGGACCTCGCTACATAAAAAGTCAGAAGAGGGGTTTGAACCAAACCCCTGTGGTCCAGCGATCTAGCCACCACATCCTTGTAACTTTCCCACTCACTCATACCCTATGCTGTCCCTCCGAAATTGGACCCAGCCACTGCCACCAAGTCAATTCTGACTCACAGTGACCTTATAGGACAACACGGAACTGCTCCTTGGGGTTTCCCCAAGACTAGTTCTTCATGGGTGCAGACACTCTTATTGTCTACTATGAGGTAGCTGTGGGGTTTGAACAGTCAGACTTGTGGTAAACAGCCCAACCCTTAACCCACTACAACACCGGGGCTACTATTCTACTGAGAAGGCAGAAACGTTCAGGAAAACTTGGTGGAAGATTGTGGCCGGGCAGAGTGACTGTGGGCAAGGAATTGTTTCTGAACTCTAAAACACACAGCTTGCACCTCCTTCTCACCCCCAGGCACTGTCAGATGCTCTCTCCCTCAGGTCTGGCTTCTCTTTTCTTCTATGGCCATGGTGGCACCAGACATCCACCAGACCTTGCCAGGAACCCCTCCCCTTCCCCTTGCTTGGCCATCTCCTTTCTGGTAATGCCCCAAGGGGTCCTTGATGTGGCACCCCCTGAAACTGCTGTTCTTGAGGCTCCTTCCTATTTGATAGACCTTAAACAGCCCAGCCCCCTCTCATATCGATGCCCCTCCCCAAATAAATATATTTACTTACTCTTTTTTTTTAATAAAGAGGTCAAAATTCTCCATTTTCAACATGAAAGTTTCATGACCTATCTACTGGTGAATGGTACATGATTCTTAAGAATTTTCAGACATACAATTCCATCTACTCAATGTTCTTGGTGATTCCCCATGGCCAATTTATCCTTTCTGATAGTGAGTTTTTATTGTGTTGCACTTGAGCACGTTTTGGGTCTCATGGGTGAAATGAATTGTCACAGATTCTCACCTGAAATCCTCCAGGTGCAAGCTGAACTTCACTCAACAGCACCTCCGGGAAGACGTACTGGGTTGCAAACGTACCACTGAGGGAGAACCGCTCAAACCTGGTGGACGCTGTTTCCACCGAGTCACCACATGTATTGGGGTCAGTTGTTTTGCACTTCAACAGGGTACAAATCTAGAGCAAATGAACACAGAACAGTAAGCCATGGCAAAGTCCACAAACTCTCATGTCCTAGTGAAATAGCTATGTCCTTTGTTTAGTAAAACAAAACAAAATTACTTCCTCATTCTCACTGCCACTGCATCTATTCCAACTCACAGTGACCCTGTAGGACAGAGTAGAACTTCCCTTGTAGGTTTCCGAGACTGTCCCTCTTTT
>NW_022107431.1:38018577-38020122 GCF_000313985.2 Echinops telfairi | reverse complement strand
TAGCCCCACCTGAGGGGGCTACTGTATCGTCTACTGTACTATCTAACAGCTGGAATGAAAGAATGGTAAAATCTAAACTCGAGTCATCTTGCCATGTAAATGCAAAGACCCACAAAGGACCATCTGTATCCATTTAGCTTCATCTATGCAGTATCCAATCTTTGTGGTGTAGTGGTTATGCATTGGGCTGTTAACCACAAAGTCAGCAGTTCAAACTCTTAGCAGCCACTCAGAGGAAGAAAGATGAGACTGTCTACTCCTGTAGAGTTACAGTCTCAGAAACCCACAGGGCAGTTCTACTCTGCCTTGTTGGTTTAGAATTGACTCAGTAGCAATGAATTTGTGCTTTAAAAAATTTTTTTACAGCGTCTACCACTCCAAACCTATTCCCAGCCTCCTTCAGCTTTGTCTTGGGGTTAGCAGCCCCTTGTGTAACCCACTACGCCACCAGGGTTCATGAGCAAATAAAAATACAAGATACCCAGGTAAATTTGAGTTTTGGATGAACAGTAAATAAATTTGCCGCATAACTTTGTCCCAATATTTGAAAATGCCATTTGAGTGAAATTCTAATTCAATTGTATGTCTTGTGTTTGTTCTGACCACTCTCCTGCCATCAAGCCAAGCCTCACCTGTAGATAGTAGGTTCCTTCAACAGTGTGCAGGCCATCAAATGCCCCTAGGACATAAAGCTCATCTGATCTCTTCTCAGACATCTTGTAACTCAGATGACAGCAGAGGTCTCTGTGGCAAACTGTATAATTTCCTGTGGCTCCCAGAAGCTCCACGAAGGTGTATTCATCAAAAAAGACAATGCCCGTAAATTCCTGATTTCCTGAGGAGTGTGCTTTCACACTGCTAGCATGAGAAGACCAATTCACCACAGGGTGCTGAGGGTGGGAATCCAGTTGGGAGAGGAGGAGTTTTCCCTCCTCTGTTTTCATGTCATAATGAAACGCTTTTGGAGAATCTGGTGCATAGATGCCGCTTCCTGCAAGGATAGTGGAGAGTTAGAAACCTCTGTTTGTGTGTGTGGGTGTGTGACTTGTTTTGTCCTTTAATAGACAAAACAATTTTATAGTTATTACTGTTATTTTAAGCTTTAACATTAACATTTTACTGCCTCATTGAAATATATACATTTCAATAAAGCACCATTATAATAACAGGCAGTAGAAAAGAAATTCTGCAGAGTAAAGCAAGTAAAAGCCAATGAAGAAAGAGTTCCCAAGAGAGCGGTCTGAGGGGTTGGCCCCAATCCTAAATACATGGACAGCACCCCACCCCCCAAAAAAAGAAGAATTTACTTCAGAGGACAGCACTGAAGCTATAGCTCAGGGAGAGGGACATGTCTGATCAGAGCAAAAGGTAGCACATGAAGGGGGAGGAAGAGAGAGTGGAGCACATCCTGGACCACCAAGCCTTGAGGATGCTATCTCTACTCAGAACAGCCAACGCACAGAGAGGACCATATGTCCAGCCCCACTCCAAGACACGACATCCCTCACTGACCCATAGCCCTACGGGGCACAACACTGGAGACAC
>NW_022107431.1:37984120-38017197 GCF_000313985.2 Echinops telfairi | reverse complement strand
AGCAGAACACTGGGTGAAGGGGGACGTTGGACAGTGTAAGATATGACAAAATAATAATAATTTATAAATTATCAAGGATTCATAAGGGAGGGGGTTGGGGAAGGAGAGAAAAAAATGAGGAAAGCAAATGTGTTGAGAATGATGATGGCAACAAATGTACAAATATGCTTCACATAATGGATGGATGTATGGATTGTGAAAGAGTTGTATGAGCCCCCAGTATTTTTACAATTATTTTTAAATTATTAAAAAAAATTTAAAAATAAAAGAAGAAAGAGTTCCAAGTAATAAATGGTTCAAATTTGGAAATAAGGACAGATAGTGTACATCCAAGTTGAATTAAAAAAATAAGTAAATTCCTAAACTTACAAAAAAATAACTTGATGATATTTGTTCCATAGTATGCTGCCAGACAGATGTTCAACAATGAGGAGTTGGAAAACATGTATGAAAGGAACATGTTAAATATAGGATACTGTTTGTTTTCTTTATTAAAATATAACCAAAATTTCAAAACTCACAAATTACCTGTCATCTTCATCAGGGGGTTATGCAAATTAGCTGCAAGAAAATTGACACCCATGCCCATAGCCCAAGCTGAGTGGAATTCCACAGCTGATAAATGTGGCAAAACATTCATCCAAGCCGTCGGGAACAGTATGGTGTCCACATGGAAATCTTTCACCAGGGTAACAGCAGGATCACGGAAAAGTATATCAAAGCATGTGAAAATGCCCAGCCTCCCAAACTTGGTATCAAAAGTCACTACTTCAGGCCTCTTCGGTGAATTGAATTGAATTTCACTCATGAAAAGGTTTTGCTGTGATAAACAGAAGAGGAAGGGAGAAAAAAAAAGGAAAATTAAAGGAAAGTCTTTCAGGACTTGTCCCTAAAATCACTGAATATAAACTAATGCAAGCTCACATCTCTTAGTTGGCCAATTTTCTCTTGGCCACCACCTGCCAAGGGAAAGAGCAGTATAATAGAGAATCAGAGGCAACTCATGCTAGAAGGGGTCTTGGATTCAGCCTCCACATTCAGTAGGTAATAAATACATGGAAAACACTTAGCTCCAAAGGCCTTCTTGAATCTTACTAGAAGCAAAACAGATCATTTCTATTTGCCAAAAATACTTTCTTTGCTCCTTTCTTCTGGATACCAACTCCATCTGGTAAAGAACTTTTCATTCTTGCCTTGACCATCTCCAAGACGTATTTTTACAAGGACAGAACACAAAAGGCGATCTCACTTTCAATGCAGATAGCTTCTGGGTCTCTCTCACTCCCACCCGACTTTAAACAGGAAACTTCTCGAGGATCTTTACAAGAGCTTAAGTGATCGAATCATTACTTTCTATACTTACTTTGTCTCTATTCTGCTTCTAAAATAAGCTTATTATTATCATTATAGTAGCTCTAGTGGTGCAGTGGTTACACGTTGGATTGCAATCCACATGGGCGGCAGTTGGGAACTTTCAGCATCTCCTCAAGGGAAGGGTGGGACTTTCTATTCCCATAAAGTTATATTCTCAGAAACCCAGAGGGGGTGGGGGGCCCGCTATGAGTCGGCCTTGACTCCATGGCAGTGGGACTTGAACCGATTACAATAATGATACTCTTTCTACTAGCTCATTTTATTGTGTAAATTGAATGATTTGAAAATTGATTCTACCTTATGATAACGTGCCACCAATTTTCCTTCAGAATCATACACCACATTGGTGTTGTACTGGTAGCGGCCATCAGGGGGGCACTGGGGGTCACTGGTATTGCATGGCTTCTTGTCCCCAATATTTGCTACAACATAGATAGAGTTGTCCTTGGCCAAGCAGCTGAGTCTGTTTTGCACTGGGGTACGGTCAAACCTAGCAAGAGTTCATTGGACATGGAAAAAGCAAAGATAAAGCTTACCTTTTAAAAATAGTTTTATTAGCCTATACTTGACATATCATACAATTTAGTTGTTCAATCATATTAAGAAGAGTTATGCCATCAATACCACAATCAACTTCAGAATGTCTTCTTCTTGTACTCGTCATTGTTAACTTCCCATTTCACCAGGTGCTCCCCTGCCATGCCCCTCGGCAACTATCAATCCAGTTACTATCTCTGTAGAGCTACTAATCTTGGATTTCTAATTCAGAAAATCATACAAAACACAAACGAAGCAAACAAGCAGAAACAACAACAACGCTAGACAAAAAAACAGAGAAAAACCTTAATCAAAAAGTAAGCAGAAAATATTAAAATCTAAAACAACTTTAAACTGGGTCAAAAGGCATATCAAATAAGAAGGTATTACATTTTAAGCCAACTACATCTGCCATAATTGACTTTACAATGCTGACTGGCAGCAAGGCTGTTCAGATGCCTTGACTACGGTCAGAGGGTATTCACTGGAGGTTTAATCCACTTGTGGACACTGCAAGTGGATTTGGGGTCCCACTGTCAGCATAGCCTTCTGAAAACCAGGTGTAAACAGAATTTGGGTTTTATTATTTAAAATCCCTGGATCATGCAGGCTGGTGTGCTTCTTCCATGTGGACTTAGTTGATGCCTCATGTAACTCAACTTTCAATGAAATGCATGATAGTTGCCTAATTATATTATTATTAATATTCACAATATAACCTCTAAATGACTATAGGTAGAAAAAAGATTAAGGCAAGAAGAGAAGTCAGAAGAAAACATATTTGTGGGAATTTGGCTTACAAATATATCTAGATAGATAGATAGATAGATAGATAGATAGATAGATAGATAGATAGATAGACACACACACAAAATATTCCAGGCTAAGACTGTGGGATATAAAAATACTTCCCCAGCTTTGTCTCCCCTAATGATATGCCAAACATTAGAGGCTGTTTGCCAGCACATGGTGGGAGGTCAGATGCTTAGAGATATCCTCCCTGAAGGCATCTGGTCCACTGTAGGTGGGGCTCACACCCTACTGATACGTATAATAATTGTTTCCATGGAGAGCCAAATAACAGGTCAAACCTACTCAGTGACATCCAAAGTTAGGCTGCCATTCTAAATCTAGGACCTGCCCATCTTGTCAAATGTATACCCTAACCCCTCCCCTTCCTATTGCGTGTATACCCCTAGATTGTCCCCCTCACATTACTGTATTACCTATAGTACAACCCCTTCCTGTGATGTATGTCTTTACCTGTAATTAGGAGGCTCGCACACCCCCAAAATGTATATAAGCCTTGGTTGGCAATAAAGAGCTCTCTCTTCCCTGGTTCCTGATCCCTCTCCCCCCGAGTGCTCTCTCCCTCCCCTCTCTCCCAGTCCTCTCTCCCCTCATCCTCACTCCCAGTCCTCTCTCCCCTTGTTCTCCTTCCCCTCCCTCTATCTCCTGCCCCATACCACCAAGAGGAGCTGAGGTGAGCATGCTACTATGAAATGTGTCTGACTCGATTATTTCAATCTCTCTTCTATCTCTCATATTCTCTATGACTTTACTATAATCTTTGCTTATTACTGCTGTGCAATTGTGCCTACTGGCTCTGCGATGATTTGTTAGGGGCTGGCTACCTTGATATAAGACATGACCAAGCCCGATTTTTTTGTTTTGTTTTGTTTCCCCTCATTCATAGCATTTATTATAATCTATCATTCCGCTTTCATGTATAAATATGTGTTCATCTTAAAATGGCTCTCATATTCAATAGGCATCATGGGACAAGCACCTACCTCCCCTGCTCACTGAACCGAACACAATGCTTGGCAGAAAAGAAGAATTCAAGTGTGTTTGAAAGAATGAATCAAAACACTGTGGTTTTGTTCATAGAACTAGTCTATCTGGTCAGAGCAGAAGCGCACTTTACAGGAAACATATAAAGGGGGAAATTTAAAAGATCTTGTCAATGTCACAACATAAGGATGTTTCCACAAGAAACTAAGAAAACTGTTCCAAACTTAATAGACAAAGAAGTTTCATTGAAATTCCATTTGAGGACAGATGCAAGGACATTGGAATTTCCTTTTATGAAAATTAGTCATGGAGTGCAAAAGGAACTAGCCTGGTGAGTGAGAGGAGGAGTGGAAACTCTCAGAAGTAACAGCGATAGTCCAGGTAGGTGGAGGCCCAGACAAGGGTAGTGCTCACAGGCATGGGAAGATGGAAATACTGGAGCACGTGTGAATGCTTAATTCCTTTATTCTTCATCATAGTTACCAGGACTGTGTATTATCCCAGGAAAACAATTAAATTGCATATTAGAAAAATGCATCCCCTGCCACATGTATCCCCTAGTGCAACAGCTCTCAACCTGTGGGTTGCAACCCCTTTGAGGGTTGAACGACCCTCTCAATAGGAGTTGCTTAAGACCATCAGAAAACACATGTTTCTGACTGTCTTAGGAACCAAGACACCGCTCCTCTATCAGTCTCCAGGCGGGTCCACCCACATGCAGATATGTCCACAGATGAGTTTCAGTTCCCAGAGTGAAGACTGTTACCCATGCTACATCAAGAAATAGCTAGGGAAATTAACAGAGGTGTTCACTTATGTAAATACATTAATCCATAACAATAGTGGTATTGGCCTATGTTCGTATATTTATAAAGCCATACACTGAAGCTGCAGATGAGCCTTGGGCCACGGCTCATACTTTCCCTCAATATAGAAAACTTTGTTGTAGCACATTGACATTCTGTGACACACACACACACACACACACACACACACACACACACACTATACTCTGAAGACAAGATGGGTGCATAAGCAGATGTGGTGAAGAAAGAGGATGGCGCCCGGCTATTAAAAGATATAGTATCTGGGATCTTAAAGGCTTGAAGTTAAAGCGATCATCTACACAGAGGTGTACTCGTGAAGTGTCATCAAGACTGGGCTACAGGCATCAGAAAACTCAAAACAAACAGTAAACAAACAAATAAAAATGCATTGGTGAGAATGGAGGGGGGTTGGAGCAGAGACCCGAAACCCATCTGTGGAATGGAACATCCCCCCACAGAGGGGTCGCAAGGAGAGGTTGAGTCAATCAGGGTGCACTAAAGCACTAATGGGTCATGCACTATACATCTGATCCCTTGAGGCCTCCTCATCCCCCTGCTATCATGACCCAGTGCCACCTCCCATTCTAGACTACACAGGAGCATGTACATAGGTATAGACAAGAGATAAAACTCACAACACATGGAACCCAGGAACAGGAATGGGCATAGAGATAACAATAGGGAATGGGGATGGGGGGGAGGTGGGGAGGGAGGGGACACTAATCACAATGAATGGCACATAACCACACACCCCCATCCAGAGGGAAGAACAACAGAAATCAGAGGAGAAGGGAGACAGCAGTTGGTGGGAGATTTGAAAATAATTAACAATCTACAATCTATCAAGGGGCCATGAGGGTTGGGGGCGCAGAAAGGGAAAAAAAAAGTAGCTGATCCCAAGGGCTCAATGGAAAGTAAATGTCCAGAAAAGAACGATGGAATATATGTATGTCCGAATATGTCAGATACAATTAATATATGGATTGTAACAAGAGTTGTAAGAGCCCCCCAAAAAAGATTATTTATTTGTAATTAGAAATAAATATTTCACAATATATAATTACATATTTTTGTGATTAATCACTATGCTTTTATTATGTTCAATTTGTAACAATGAAAATACATCCTGCATATTAGATATTTACATGACAATTCAAAACAGTAGTGAAGTAGCAACAAAAATAATTTTATGGTTGGGGGTCACCACAACATGAGGAACTATATTAAAGGGCCACAGCATTAGGAAGGTTGAGAACCACTACTAGTGACACAACCTTGACACAATAAATGGTTATTAAATAACCGAAAAGGCCAAACAAGTTAATATCAGCGAATGGGAATGTAGTAGGCAAAGAATAGTGGACAATTCCCTGGGTATCAATGATAGCAACCACATCTTAGACAACTTTGTACAACTTACAGAAGCAAAGCCATAGTAATTGCCTATGAAACAGATCCTTAGAGAAGAGCAGACTCTTGGGCACCATATCTAGAAAAGTATCGTTTTTATGCATTTATACTAAAGAACCACCATGTGATATACCCCTCTTTGTTTGCATGAACTAATAACTGAAATTCACAGACAAATAAAATACAAGGACCTACTTGAAGAGGTACGTCACGTGTTGGATTTCTGAAACAGTCCTGATTACAAACATATTTTTCCTACTATTGTATTCATCATGAAAGTGGACTGTGAGAAGTAATACATTTTTATTTGAATGACATTTCTTAGACCCAGAAAAGGCCCTTAAATCTTTTGTCGGGCCACAAATTGTAATTCAGGATTTAAAAAATTCCATTTGCTTATGTGAGCCTAAAATTAGTTCATCCCTTAATCCATGTTTGCTGGATCTTTAATGAGTACAGAGCTCTGTCCTAGGACAACTAAGAACAGAAGGAAGGAGGAAAATGCATTTGCTAAAGCAGACGGGGTTTCTGAAACTGTAAATCTGTATGAGAGTACAAAGCTTCATCTGTCCCTAACGAGTATGGTGTATTTAAATCACTAACCTTGCAATTAACAGCTCAATGCCTAATACCAGGTGTTCCCTGGGTTCCTTTAATGTATCCATACAATAACGGAAAATAATGAAAACTACCATGAAATTTGGAAATAACAATCTATCTTATTCAATGATGATCAGTAATATTTCCTAGGCAAAGTAAGTTCATACTCAGGATGGATCTGTTTCTTTACCTGTGGGGGTCATTACAAGGAATCCAGTTCACTTGAGGGTCTGGGATATCTTCCAAGTATGGGTAGACAGCTTCCCTTGCTGTGAACCTCCAGCCATAAATCCCATCTTCTGGAGTCACAATAATATGTGCACCCTGTAAAAATAAAGCTTAATTAATACATTTTGCAAGTAAGCAAGCAATCAGAGAGGGCCCGGGGCACATTTCTGCCACTATCATTCTTTGAAGAACTACCGTTTGTCATTGACTGCTGTTCATGGGGACTCCATTTGTGCCAGCAGCATGCTGGTCCACAGCCTTTTTGATGGGTGAATTTTTTGGAAGTAGATTGCCAGGCCTTTCTTCCTAGGTGCCTCAGGGTCAACCTGAAACACCAACTTTTCAGTTAGTAGGTCTCCCTAACCATTTGTGTCACCCAGGAATCCCCTTTCAGAAGTAGCTCAGCCCGTCTGCATCTTAGTCATTCTTTAAAACTACCTTCAAGAAAAAAGATATTTTTCTGAGTCTGTCTGCCCTGCTTCTCCTTACACACCATCACTCAGGTTTGTTTTCTTTCTGTTATATTTCTTTGCTTCTTTTATTTTTAAACTTTATACTCACTCCTCACTTATCAATATAGTTGGGTTCCAAAATCCAAGCCATTATGTGAAAATTGATTTTATGTGAAAGTAGAGAATGATCATGTCAGATCACAAAATTGGAGCATGACTACAGTTGGGAATTTCACAAAGTTTGTGAAAAAATGGAATCAAAAGATAATGAAGTTTTTCCATGAAATTTTTGAAGCTCTCTCATATCCTAACTACCAAACTACTGAGAATCATGGCATAGCGAGTTGAAACCATCACAGCCAGTGAAATTTTCTGTTCGGCTCTTTACCGTCACCATTTCTTTCCTTTGCTTTAGCTATGCTGTGAGTAAGAGAAAGTTCCATCGTCTGTTCTGACACCACTTGGATCTTTGCTTTCTTTCCTGCCTCTGGAACGACCTTTTGCATTCTTTGTTTAGGATATTCTTGATGCCCTCCCACAGCGCATCAGATCTTCCATCATCAGTGTTTCATTCACCAAATCTGTTCTTGAGATGGTCTCAGAATCAGGTGGGATAGACTCAAGGTCATATTTTGGCTCTAATGGACTTGATTTCATTTTCTTCAGCTTCAACCTGAACTTACATATGAGCAATGGATGGTCTGATCCACAGTCAAATGCTTAATTGATTTTAGCTGCTAATATAATAATAATATAATAATAATAATCTCTTCCCAAGAGATGGTTTCAATTTGATTTCTGTGTATTCTATATGGAGAAGTCCATGTGTCTAGTTTCCTTTTGTGTTACTGAACAAAGTCATTGGTGGTGAAGTCATCGCTGGTCTTGCAAAAGTCTATCATACGATGTCCATCTTGTTTCTATCATGAAGGTCATATTTTTCAAGGACTGCTCTTTCCTCTCTGTTACTAACTTCTGCCGTCCAATTACCAATACTTGATTGCAAATTTGGTCAATTTCAGACTGCATAACATTGGTAGAATTCTTCAATTCTTCATCACTAGTGTTAAAGGTTGGGGCATATATTTGAATAATGATTGTATTAAGTGGATTTCCTTATGTTTGCATAGACATTATCTTATCACAGAAAGCATTGTTCTTCAAAATGTTGTTGTCAGGTGCCATTGAGGCATTTCCCACTCATCCAGAGTGGGGCACTGCCAGGTCCTGTGTCATCTTCACAATTATTTTATGTGTGAGACCATTGGTGCAGCCACTGTCAACCAATCAAGGGCCTTCCTCAATTATGTTGCCTCTCTACTTTTCCAAACACGATGTCCTTCTCCAGGGACTGGTCTCTCCTGGTAACATGCTCAAAGTACATGGGATAAAGTCTTCTCAAACTTGCTTCTGTGGGGCATTCTAGCTGTACTTCTTCTAAGACAAATTTGCTTGTCTTTTTGGCAGTGCATGATACTGTCAATAAACAGTTGAAATGCATCAATTCTTCTTCCATCTTCCTTATTCAATGTCCCAATTCCACTTGCGTGGGAAGTAATTGAAAATTCCATGGTTGGGTCAGGCATACCTTAGCCTTCAAAGTAGCTGCATCCTTGCTTTTCAACACGTTAAAAAAGTGTCTCTATCATTTTACCTATCCTGGATTTCAGATATAGAAAAACGTACCCCCACCCTCAAAAAACAAAAAATACCACTGAACTCTGTATGAGAGCAGGACTATTCACATCCTTAGTGTAAGGCTGCAAATCTTGATCTTCATCTGGAAGTGTTCCAGTTCCTCCTCACTTTCAGCAAGAATGGTGGTGTCATTTGCATAATGCAGATTGTTAATAAGCCTGCCTTCAGTCCTGATCTAGCATTCTTCTTCATATAAGCTAGCTTTTCTGATGATTTGCTCAGCTAAAAGATTGAAGTATGGTGAGAAGTCAAAACCTTGGCACACATAATTCCTGATTTGAAACCACACAGTATGCTCTCATTCTGTTGGCCCAATTGCCTCTTGCTTCACGTACAGGTTCCCCAGGAGCACATTGAAGTGTTCTGGAATTCCTATTCTTCTCGAGGCTACCCAGAGTGTGGGGTGGTCCACAGAGTGGAATGCCTTTGCATAGTCAATGAAACACAGGTAAACATATGTCCAGTATTCTCTGCTTTCAGCCAAGATCCATCTGACATCGGCAATGATATCCCCATTTCTCATTCTCTTCTGAATCTGACTTAAACTCATTATCAATCTGGACATGTCCTTTTGGTGATACGTGCAATGCCTTTCCTCTTGCTGGTGTCACTCCGGGCATAGTAAGCCATATGCTTTTCTGCTTCCAAATGGCCAGTACCAGTTAATTTCAGGCTATGAATGCCTAGAATATGGATCTTGAAGTGTTCCATTTTGTTTATACTGACTTCCAACTTTGCTAGATCCATACTGTATACATTCCACATTCCAAATATTGATGTGGACAGCTATTTTTTTTACCCATTTTGAGTCATAACCCACCATTCTGTCTACCTCATTAGGGTTGATTACTTCGGGAAGGCGACTCTTCCCCTCTCACATTTTGAGTGCCTTCCGGTCTGAGAGGCTTACATTCTTGCGCTGTTTCTGACAGTGTTCAGCTTCTGTTCACCAGGTTTCCAGTAACGGAAAATATTTCAATGGAATCCATAGGGTTTTCAGTGGCTAATTCCTCGAAGTGGGCAGCCTATTCCTTCTTTGTGGTCTTTTCTTAGTCTGGACGCTCTGTAGACCCCTTCTTCACTTGGGCTGATTCTGCTAGTATCTGAAATACCAGTGGCACAGTTTTCAGCACCACAGCAACACACAAGCAACCAAAGTGCAACAAACTGACAGACAAGTCCTAACTCATAGTAATCTTCAGAACCAAATCCCTTGTCCCTAAACCGCACCCTTGCTCTATCTCACTGACTGCCATGGAGTTGGTACCAATTCATTGAGACTCCCTAGGAGAGGAACTTGTCCCTTTGGGTTTTGAGAGCTTAAAGTTTCATGGGAGCCGAATATCCCAGGCCTCTCCTTTACAGTGGCTAATGGGTTAGAATCCCTGGTCTTATTGTCAGCAGCTCAGTGCATAGCCCTCTGTGCAAAAATTACTCCTCTTAATAACCAAACTACCTGCTCTCAATTCAATTCAGACTCATAGCTACCACATAGGACAAAGTAGAACTGCCTAACTCATATCCCACTGCACCAGCAGGATTCTTCCCATACTTCTAGGGAATGTCTTTGCTCTAATAATTTCGGGAAGAAAGTAGAGCTCAATGGTGCCCAGCTATCAAAAGAGATAGCATCTGGGGACTTAAAGGCTTGAAGGTGAATGAGTGACCATCTAGCTAAAAATCAACAAAGCCCTCATGAAAAAAGCGCACCAGCCTGTGTGATCATGAGATGTTGATGGCATCAGTTATCAGGCATCAAAGACCCAGAACAAAAAATCATATCAATGTGAATGAGGGGGAGTACGGAGTGGAGACCCAAAGCCCACCTGTAGACAATTGGACATCCCCTTCCAGAAGGGTCACTGGGAAGAGATGAGCCAGTCAGGGTGCAGCTTAGAACCGATGAAACATACAACTTTCCGCTCTTTGGTGCTTCCTTCCCCCCACTATCATGATCCCAATTCTACCTTACAAATATGGCTAGACCAGAGGATGTACACTGGTACAGATTAGAGCTTGCAACATTGGGTTTCCAAGTCACATAAATCCCCCAGGACCAATAATGAGAGTAGTGATACCAGGAGGGTAAGGGGAAGTTGGAGGAGAAAGGGGGAACTGATTACAAGGATCTACATGTAACCCCCTCCCATGGGGATGGAGAACATAAACGTGTGTGAAAGGGAGACATCAGTCAGGGTAAGATGTGAAAAAAACAATAATAATTTATAAATTACCAAGTGTTCATGAGGGAGGGAGGGTGGGGGAGGGAAGGAAAAATAAATGAGAAGCCGATACTAAAGGCTCAAGTATGAAGAAAATGTTTTGAAAATGATGACGGCAACATATGTACAAATGTGCTTGGCACAATGGATGTATGTATGGATTGTGCTAAGAGCTGTATGAGCCCCCAATAAAATGATTTAAAAAAAAAAGAAACTAGAGCTCATAACAGTCTACCTTACACATATGAGGGAGTCTTCAAAATCTGGTGGGAAAAATTCCATTATATTTTAATTTCTTCTTTCCACAAATTTTTTGAAGTCCCCACATATGTAATCCCAAAAGATAATAGACTCTGACAATGACCTTGTTCCTAAAACCGCGCCCTCGATCCTATAAAGAATCCAGCATACTCAAGACATAGTACCTGCTTTGCCGCAGAGGAGATGGCTCTCTCCAAAAGATCCAGATTTTGATTCATTAATGCCAATGCCTTTTCATGGGTCACTGGAGTTAGGCTGATGTTAGGCATTACCACTGCATGCTCATAAACAGCCGCAATAAAAGTATCCATGGTGCTGACTTTTACGATGCAGAGAACCGAAATTGCTGCGTAAGCCAGCAACGGAGCAGCAATCATGCTGAAGCCCGAGGATGATGAAAAACCAGAGCCTCCTGACATTTATAGAGAGAAGATACAATCAATCACATGATTCCCAGATTTCAGAATTTGAAAAACAAATTACGTAAGCCAATTTTAAGAAAACCTATGATCTCATAGCAGTCTTAGACAAAGTATGACTCTTTCTTATTGCAAGATCTACTTCCAAAAATCTACTCTTGTAGTCATTTCCTGATTTTTTGTAAAGTTGCGTCTACTTGCTCTTGATTTAGTCTGAACCTTATTCCATCTTTCTCTCAGACTGTTAAGCAAAACAGAACAAAACTCACCGCTACCTTGTCAATGCTAACGTATACCAACCCTGTCGGGCAGGGTAGAACTTCCCCTTTGAATTCTCAAGATTTTCCATCTTTGCAGACATAGACAAGCCTCATCTTTCTCCCAGGGAACAGTTGGGAGGAGAGGGGGTCAACCCACTGACCTTGTGGTTAGCAGCTCCCTGTGCTGGAGTATCTTGTTTCTTCATGTGAAGTACACAGTGCAGCCTGTTGTCTCTCAGCAGCACGGTGGTGTCATGAAACGTGCATTGATGGATTATCTTTGTTGGTGTGCTCTCAGACACTCGTCCTCTGTCTCCTGGTGGGTGTGATAGAGAATGTAAGTGCACGCACAATATGTTCTCTCATTTGCTGTTCATGTAACAAGTGAGGGTGAGACTGGCAAGTGTTGGCGGCTGTCTAGTCATGCCCAAGTAATACAGGAGTGGATAATTGCCCTCGCCCAATAGGTGGGATTATCGAAGGTATGGGTGTGGACACTGATGAGCAGCAGCACAAATGAAGAATTTACTAACTAAAAAGGAAATAAATAAATCAAAACAACGTAAGTGAAAAAGAAAAAAATTACAATAAGAAAAACTGTAGATGCCCACTGAGGAGTGGGAAAAGGACCTGGACAGAAGTTTCACAGGGGGAGAAAGAGTAGTAAATAATAGCTAAAAGAAAATGTAAAAGAGAAGGAAGAAGGGAAAAACCAGAAACGTAGAAGTAAAGCGGGAAGCAGAGAAAAAAGGACAGAAAGCAAGGAAAGGGGGAGAAAAGAAAGAAAAACCGGGGTAGGGAAGCCCCAAAGAGGAGACAGCTGTAGGTGGGATGAAAAATACTTCAAGGGACATAATTGTTATATAATAATTGCCAAAAATGAGCTGTAGAAAACATTTTAAAGTGGAATAAATACCAATGGGAAAACAAGTCAAGACAGGGGAAGGGAGCAAACCTGTATGGGGGCCCACAAACGTATGCTTGTTGGTAGGCAAGGAGGGAGGACCAACCTCCAGCTAGGGGGAGAATTACTGAAAATGCTTTAGGAGACCTTAGGCGGGAGTGTGCCTGATGGTATGCACCAAATGGGCCACAATGACCTGGACTTCTGGAGGCATTCTGGAGACCAAGACCGGGTGTCATGGAAACCTGGGACGTTGAATCCTGGATCTTCAAGGTGTACAGCATGCTCCAGAGGCAGCATCAATGAGATCTAAGGTGGAAACTCTATGGGGTGAACCAGACTCTACCTCAGACACACTTGTAACCTGAGGACTTAAGTTGGAAAAGACATGGCTGAGAAAGCGGAAGAGAGCTGTGCCAAGACCAGTGTAATGTTGGTAGGCAGGCAAGCATGATCTTGCTACTTCAATGACTGATATGCTTTATTGTTCCGGCAAACCTGCGACGGACATGCTCAGTCATTATTATTGTAAATTTCCCTACCAAGTAATCCCCATTGGTTATGTAAATAGCATCCAATCATGAAAGGATTGGTTTTGTAAAAGTGATTAATTCAGGTACTGTAATAGCCTACATTGGTCCAATATCCTTGTCTCAACTGATCTTTAAAAATTTAGTACCAGTGGCTAATCAAAGACAATATCAACAATCGATAAGACTTCCTATTGTAAATTAACAGGGCAGTTTTGAAAGGGAGCTGTGGCAGTTACATAATCAACTGTCAACTTGAGGAAGGGGTGGAGTCTAACCTGTCAACCAGGTCACAGTTTGATGACCTCATTTGGAGGTGCGACAGAGATAAATAGCTCACTGGAGGCCAGACACACTCTCCCTGTAAGACATTCATGTTGACAAGCCATATGGAACTACGCTGATGGAGCCAGAGCCATGGAGCTGGAGTAGCCACATGGAGACCCATGCCACCACTGAGATGCTTACAACACCACTGGATCCACAATACTTCCCACCCATTGGCCTATGATCTTCCTGAATTTGGCATCATTGTATGTGTTGTGTGAGTCTGAAGAGGAATCTATAGATTGGTGTTGGACATAATGGTGGACTTACGGACTTGGGCTGGACTTGGATGCTTTCTCAATATACAACTTCTCTTTTATATAAAGCTCTTTCTTATACACATAAAAGTTTCTATGAATTTGTTTCTCTAGTCTACCCAGACTAACACAGGAGCCAAAGGCGGAAAACAAACAAATGAACAAAACATAGATTCCTAAATGGGTTTGGGGCTTACACTAAATCCTAGCTCTAATTTAAGACCAATTGTTCTTACATCGTTGCCCTGCTTGATACTTGTCCTCAGGAAGGGAACACAGAAGATACAGGTGCTATAGAAAAATGTGGCAAGGAAATTAGATCTGATAAAGTAGCATCTGGGGTCTTAAAGGCTTGTCTCCAAACCAGCAGCCCTATAAGTGAGATGTCAACTAAGTCCACATGGAAGAAGCACACCCTCATTAGTCACTGAATGACTGTAACTCATATAATCCGAGTCAAAGGAGGGATTAGTATCTAATCCTAAATTGTGAGAATCCGGTTTTCAGAAGGTCATGGATGACAACAGGAGCCCAAGATACCTTTATGGGAACTACATAGGAAAGAAGTCCCCGGTGATCTCCTTCTATCCATGATTGAGGCATGGGAGGAAAGTGGGTACTAAATGGAGTGCATTGTAAAGATGAGTACATAAGATTAAAGGGTAAACCTGACTTGAACCGTTAAAATGTTATCAGTTGATCCCCCTCTGATGCACGCTGGACCTGAACTGATTTTCACCATTTTCTGTAATTTTTGTTTGTTCATATTAGGGTTTGTCTCAGAGGTGCTCTGTCATTGGGGCTCACCCTCTTGAAGTTGTGTTATATGTCTTTCTGTCTCTTGGTATATGAAACCCAGGACTGATGAACCCATAGAAAGACAACAAGTAGAATAAGGTGTTTTTTCTGTTTGTTAGTTGGTTGTGTTAGGGGGGCGGTGTACAGTGTGGTGGTAGTGGTGGGGTAAAACGGTGATGATGTCAAGGAGTCCAGAAGGAAAAGAATGTTTGGAAACTGATTGGGAAACAAGTGTACAATACTGCTTGACGTGATTGAACTATAGACTGATATGATATACGTATTAATTCCCAATTAATAATAAATTTAAATAAATATTTTTAAAATTAAGAACACAGAAAAAAAAGAAGCTTAAAAAGCACTTTAAAACATTAAATAACAGCCACCCAAGTTTCTACTATATGCAGTGCAATGTCCTAGGTGTTGAAATGAAAAATAAAACCCTGTTCGTACAGCCAAGGAACATGCATTTTTGTCAGGAGTCACACAAATGTAAATAAGAGAAAACATACATTAACTGAGAAGTTTATTGTGTATGGTAAGCATCTAAAATCTGGTGCCAAACAGCCTTTGATAAAAATCTAGGTTCTCCCAGTTATTAGCTATAAAACCTTAGAAATGTTTCTTAACCACTCTGAACCTCAGTTTCCTCATCTGTAAAATGAGAATCCAAAGGAAAGTTTGCTTATAAATTCCTATGGTGTTTCAATGAAACTGAGGGCAGACCGTTGGCACTTTCCTTGAGCGTGGTCTTCCCTGCCTGAGACCATGAAGGCCCAGCTCGAGACTGCACTTCCCAGTCTCCTTTGTTGATGGGAAGGACCACGTTACAGAATGTGAGCAGCTTCTGCATTATTCACTGGGAATGGCATTGGAGTCCTGCTCTTTCTCTTTTCTCCCTTTCTTGAGAACAGGAGCATGGACATGGCTGCACCTCAGCTTTGACCTTGCAGACCTACCTGGACCATACCTTCGAGTCTGGTTCAGCCAGTGAGTGAAAGGAACTCAGGACCTTAATGACTGCATTATGCCACCCCTACCTGTCCAAGCCATTGTCTTTTCCATTGCCTCATATGCTTGTGAAAGTTGGACACTGAACACGGAAGACTGGAGAAGAATCGATGCACTTGAATTGTGGTGCTGGTGAAGAATATTAAGAACACCATGAACTTCTAAAAGGACAAACAGATCTGTCATAGGAGAAGTATGGCCATAGTGCTCCTTAGAGGCAAGGATAGCAAGATTTCATCTTACGAACTTTGGAAATTTTGTTAGGAAAGACCAGTCCCTGGAGAAGGGCATCATGCTTGGTAAACTAGAGGGGCCACAAAAAAGAGGAAGCCCTTCAAGGAGGTGGATTGACACTGTAGCTGCAATGATGAGCTCCAACATGGAAGCAAGACAGTATTTCGTTCTGTGGTGCATAGGGTCACTAAGGGTTGGGACTGACTGAATGGCACCTAACAACAACAACAACAACAACAACAACGTTCCATGTGGGCTTCTCACTTCAGGACAGTTAATAAGCAGAGAAATAAGCTCATCTTCAAGCCACTTTATTCTAGGCCTTTTTGCTGTAACCATTTAGCTTTTCCCCACATTGTAAACAAAGACCTGTGAGTGATCAATACACAGTAACAGTCAATAACATTTGCTGTTAATGTCACTGGAAGTGGGAAGGTAAAATCATGAGTTCCGGGAAGAAAGACAGCATGGAGACGATCTACCTTAAACAAGATTTGAAGGAAGAGAAGAATGTTGACAAGTCCGAGGCAAAAGATCATCTCATGCGTTGGGGATAGAGGGGCAGGTAGGAAATGAGCAGGGGCCACAAAGTGCAACATATCAAGGCGAATTAAACCAATATGTTTGGAATGAGGAATCAGCATTGAAGCTTAATGAGAAAGAAAATAAGGACGTTGGGACTAAGATAAGTCCACTCTTCAACCAAGGAACGTTTTTGAGCAAGGTTATGAAATGAGTCAGATTGTCAAATACATATTCTGACTCTTATTACACTGGAGGATTAAATTCCCAGCATTTCTCTTAGCCTTAGCATTACCAACTGAAAGAAAGCTTACCGTACGTACAGCAGCATACCGTCAGCTGGACTAGAACGCAAACAGCCTGTACTCCCTTTGATAAGCAAATCAGAGTCTGCCAAAGGTCACCAAAGAGAGTCTGTTTGTACAGAGCCGAGAGCCTGGGGGAATTTTATCCAGTGACTACATTGACCCTGGGCGGACACCTGAACTAGTATCTCCAGACTCCTACAACCAGCGCTGAGTGGCTGGAGATGACCTCCTGGGAGGGAAAATGGGACGTCCCACTAGGCCCAGGAAAAAGGGACCCAGAGGAGAGACGTGAGCCACAGTTGTCTGGAACTTGCTGAGTCGGAGTGGACGCTATGGCAGTGAGAGGAGAGAATGAGGACTGAGGTGGGCAGTACAGCTTTTCACACTTCTCTCTGTCTCCAACAGCTAGCACTGTAAGGCAGGGTGACTCCATGACAGGCGGAGCCTTTTAAAGAGGCCGAAGGTTCTTTTTTTTTCTCTTTTCCTCCAGCTTTAAGTTTCGTTTCTCTAACAGCCTTGAGTTTCACTCCCCTAACAAAGCCACCCTCTCCCGCGAAATGAACATACCTGCCAAGGCCCAGTGATCACAATGGTGCTGACCACTCCTGGAAAAGTTCTGAGTGAACACAATTGGAATGTTCCGAGAGTGGAGCCAGTCAACCAACAAGACTTGCACAACCGATTACCTCCAGATGAAGTCATGGAAGAACTATGGGAGAGGGAGGGGGAGATAGTCTCACCCAGGAGGGATAGTGTCACCCAGTTTATGTAACCTGTAGAGAGTAGAAAAGCTTGGCTTGTGCCCCAGGCCGGGGTCCTTGTCTTTGGTGACCACTGCGTTGGTGCCTTAGCACTTGGGCCCTAGCTCGAGCTAGTCCATAAACTCCTTTGTTGTTTGCAGCCTCGGGGACTCTGCCTCTCTGTTCCTGGGGCCACGGGAAAGCCGGCAGTAACAGCACAATGCTTGGTGCTGAAAGGGCCTAATTAGCATGATATGGAAGGGCATGGACTACCGTAATTCTTGGCCCAATATTGCCTCTGGCCTGTTGTTGAACCTTGGACAGCTTGCTTCATTTGTCAGATCCTCAGCTGTTCCAGCTAATTCAGTCAGTCCAGAAAAGGTAATACACAGACTGACTTCACAAGGTGCTCTAAAGGATGAGGGAGATATGTCCTTTGTAACTTTGGGGAATTATAGAGAGCCACATATATGCGCGTGCATATGTGTGTGTATAGGTATGCATAATAAAGATTAGAAATATATCTCTGTTGCTACTAAGCATATTTGCCTATATGTTAACATTCAATAACTAGAACACTATGTGGATTTTTCATGAACATTTTCCCCATTAATAAAATTGGTTATCATTTAAAACTACATATTTTCCTATAGGACTTTTATCAATCACTGTTCTTCAGAGAAATGGAAGCAGAATAATATAACCAATAGGGGATATATAAAACTCACTTCCCATTTTTCTGGTGGTGACCACCTCCACACGTGATCGTGCCTCTCACATAGGGTCTGCTTCACCCCTCTTCAGAAAAGGAGAAGAGGAATCACAAGAAGAAGCACCTGGTGCAGAGCCCCAATTCCTACTTCATGGATGTCAAATGCCCAGGCTGCTATAAAATCACCAGGTCTTTAATCACACACAAACCGTTGGGTTTTGTGTTGGCTGCTCTACTGTCCTCTGTCAGTCTACAGGAGGAAAAGCAAGGCTCACAGAAGGATGCTCCTTCAGGCAGAAGCATCACTCAAAGAAACTGAACTAAGATGAGTGGGAAGCCATCCCAATAAACCCATTTTGGATGCATCCTGGAAAAAAACAACCTCATTTCCATAGTCAATTCTGACTCATAGCTACCCCTTTGGGTTTCTGACACTGTAAGTATGTACAGGAGCAGGTGGCCTCACCTTTCTCCCAGGGAGTGACTGGTGAACTTGAACCACTGACCTAGTAGTTAAATACTAGACCACTAAGCCTCCTAGGAGATATATGTCATTTCTATATAACAGGTTTAGTGTAAGGAATGGACTTAGCTAACTATGGAGATCTGTTGAGTGGATCTACCGGCTGAACATGCAGACAGAGATTGATGGTTTGAGTCCAAAACCTGCTGAACAACACCAGGCTGGAAACTCGGTTCTCCAGGCATTAAGGTTAGCACCTTGAAGTAGAATGCCTTCACCAGAAACTTCCCTTTTTGCCTTTAAGGGCCTTAGATGGAGCCACCTACCGCACAACTGAGTGCAATCTTAGTTACAATCAACGGACTGTAGATGTTAATCACACCTATAAAAATGCCTTTGCCACAACACTTTGATTAGTGTTTGATTAAACAACTGGCCTAGCCAACTTGACACATAAGACTATTGGTTTCTGGGATGGTTTTCCTTGCTTCTTGCTTGTCAACATTGAAAGAATTCACACAGCAAAAGCACTTTTGTAATGCAAGTAACTTTCATAAAGGAAAGGGGAGTTTCGGGTAGTAGGTAAAACAGTCTCAGATTGTATATGCTCTCCAGGAAAAGCGTGCAAGGCCACATAGCACACGCCTTGGGAGAGATCGTGACTGAAGTTGGCAACCTCGGGGGAGCGTGGAAAAACCACACGGAAGAAGTACTGGAGCAAGAAGAAGCCTGGAACCAAAACGAGAGGGCGCACACCAGAGAGATCCCGCCCTCTGACCCGACAGAGAGAGGCCTGCCCTCAGTCTCTCCATTTATCCCTTCTTGGGGCAGGGTTGGGGATGGACACGTTGTTGAGGGCATTGGCTGTTCTTAGTGGCTGGGTTCAGGCACACCTGTGACACACCTGTAACACGATGTCGCTGGTGCCTAGTGTGTATGCCCAGGTTGACCTTCATCTGTGTCTAGGTGAGCATGGTCTGAGCATGCCCAGCTTTGGAATGTCCCCAGAAGTGTCTAATGTGTGCCCAATTCCTTTCAAACCCCTATATTGTGACATGGTCAGCTAATTTTCATTTAGACATTTATCCACAAACTTCATTTCTTTTTTTTCTTTTCCTTTTTTTTTTTAAGTTCATTTTATTTTTATTTTATTTATTTTTTTAACATTTTATTAGGGGCTCATACAACTGTTATCCCAATCCATACACACATCAATTGTGTAAAGCGCATTTGTACATCGTTTCTCAAAACATTTTCTCTCCATTTAAACCCCCGACATTAGGTCCTCATTTTTCCCCTCCCTCCCCGCTCCCCCCTCCCGCATGAGCCCTTGATAGTTTATAAATGGGTATTTTGTCATATCTTGCCCTGTCCGACGTCTCCCTTCATCCACTTTTTGGTTGTCTGTCCCCCAGGGAGGAGGTCACACACAGTTCCATGTAATCGGTTCCCTCTTTCCTACCCATTCTCCCTTTACCCTCCCTGTTTTGCCACTCACACCACTGGTCCTATAGGGCTCATCCATCCTGGATTCCCTGTATTTTCAGTTCCTATCTGTACCAGTGTACCTCCTCTGGTCTAGCCAGTCTTGCAAGATAGAATTCAAGTCATGGTAGTGGGAGCGGGGAGGAAACCTTTAGGAACTAGAGGAAGGTTGTATTTCTCATCATTGTTACATCACACCCTGACTGGCTCATCTCCTCCCCGAGACCCCTCTGCAAGGGGATCTCCAGTGGCCTACTAATGGGCTTTGGATCTCCACTCTGCACTCCCCCCATCATTCACTATGGTAAGATTTTTTGTTCTGATGATGCCTTATACCTGATCCCTTCGACACCTCGTGGTTGCATAGGATGGTGTGCTTCTTCCATGTGGGCTTTGTTGCTTCTGAGCTTGATGGCCGCTTGATTACCTTCAAGCCACACAAACTTCATTTCATTTAGACATTTATCCACAAGCTTCCTACTTACCAAAACTGTTTTTACAATTTTAAAAGTAGCCTACAAACATTATGATGTGATCTTTTCATGGGAGGTGAGAAAAAGAAAGGGTCTCACCAATGAGTGATACTCTATTGCCTCAGAAACCCTTGTTGAAATCCTAAGTACTGCTTCATTCTCTCAGAGAAGAATCGAGGAAAGGCAAGCAGCTCTGGAGCTGAGTCCGGCAGAGCGCCTTCCTGCTAGGGAGAGTATATAAAATGGGGGTGTGGACGACGGGGTGTAAGCAGGAAAAGCGGTCAAAGAATATAAAAGCGGCGTGACAGTAGAAAATAAGCAGGAAAACAACTTCAAGGAGGGCAGTTTGATGGATTCAGCCCTGCGAGTGAAAACTAAGCAGGCGCCCTGGACGGAGGGACCCTGACGTCTACAACAACGCAGAAAGCAGGAGAACAGTGAGGCTTTTTCTCTTGTAAAGAGCTGCAGTCCCGGGACCCCACAGGGGCTGTTCTGCTCTGTATAGGTGACCTATAAGGTGACATAAGTCAGAATTGACTCAATGGCAGTGAGTTTGTAGTGGCTTATTACAGAGACAGGACCTCGGCTGCCTGGTGCCAGGAATAAATGCTCGGCTGTTAACTGAAGGGCCATAGTTCCAACTCACCAGTGGCTTTGTAGGAGAAAAAACCTCGTGCTCCTTATCTATAAAACTGACAGGATTACTGTGACTCAGAAATGACTCAAACACCAACAACATAACACAGAGCAAGGGGCAGACATCTGTTTGTCTGAGAGCGCTTGAGACGGAGATAGGGAGAAAAAAGCTGCAGCCACCAGCTTAATAACACAGCATCCAGACAACTGTCTAGGAGAGAGTTAAAAAATGAAACCCAAAAGGACCTAACCCAAGGTAATGAAGAGGGGAGCAGGCAGACAGAGGGCCCAGGGCACAGATACAGACTTGGTAGAGAGAGAATCCAAGAAACATGGTAGCATAGGAGGCCAAGAGCAATTTCTACCATTTAGGATGTCTCCAGATGCTTGGCCCTGGATTGGATTATGTTGGGTGGGAAGAAGCACCCAGGGAAAGCCCATCAAAACAAGGTCATACCTTTTGTAGAGAAAATAAGTGTCTTTAAACTCAGAATGATCCTCAGCTCTTTCCAATCCTCCAAGAGAGAGTACCTTCTCATGTACATCTCCCCAGCTAATCAGTGACTAGTCAGGGAGCCAGAGTCAATGGGCACAGGTCAGTTGGACATAAGTCATAGGATATGTGTTTGTAGGGGAACTCCTAGTCTAGCACCAAATATAAATATAGACATAGACATTGATATAGATAGAGATATATGTGTGTATGTATGTACATATGTATAGATAGCCCCCTAAAACCACTGCCATCATCTCCGTTCCAACTTACATTGACCTTATATCATTGCATTGGGTAAGTATGCTGCACAAGACCTCTTTAAAATGTTGAAAAGCAAGGATGTTATTTTGAGGACTTAAGTACTCCTAACCCAAGCCATAGTATTTCAATTGCTTCATATACATGTGAAACTTGTAATAAGGAAGACCAAAGAAAAATTAATGCATGTGAATTGTAGGGCTGGCGAAGAATGGTGGGCGGCCATCTGTCTTGGAAGAATACCAGTATGCTCCTTAGAAGCAAGAATGGCAAGACTTTGTCACATATATTTTGAACATGCTATTAGGAGAGCCAATTCTCTGGAGAAGGACATCTTGCTTGGTGTGGCAGTTATATAATTTCTAGTCAACTTGAAGATATACCTCCTGGTGGGTGTGGCCTTCTCATAAGGAGAATCCTGAGAACTTCCTCTCTCTCTCTCTCTCTCTCTCTCTCTCTCTCTCTCTCTCTCTCTCGGCTTTCACCTTCCTGTGGAAGAGCCAGCATGGGAGCCACAGAACCTTGGGATGCCACCACCACCTTTGGATCCACAAGACTTTGCATCCACCAGCTGGTGGTGTTCCTACATTTTCCATCATTGCATGTGGAATTCCGACTCATTGCATGAGTCGGAAGAGGGACTTATGGACTAGTATCAGACTTAGGGATTAGCATTGGACTTAAGGACTTGATCTGGACTGGGCTGGGATGTTCGCATGATATATATTTACTTCTTAATATAAAACTCTCTTATGCATATATATGAGTGTCACTGGATTTGTTTCTCTAGCCAACTCTGCCTAATACATTTGGTGAAGTAGCAGGGCAAAAAAAGGAGGAAGCCCTTCGACAAGACGGAGTAGCACAGTGACTGCAATACTGGGTCAAAGATAAGAACAAAGGTGATGATGGTTCAAGGGCTGGGCAGGGTCCCTTCTGCTGTAAAGAACATCGCTATGAGTCAGATCCAACTCAACAGCACCTAACAACATGGACCCTAAATAGAGTTTCCAAGATAGAACACTCATAAATCATTGAGTGTAGAAAGAGATTAACCAGGATTGGGTAGATTTTCATAAAGAATAATTGCAGGACAAAGCCCACATGGAAGAAGCACACTAGCCTGTGTGATCACAAGGTATCGAAGGGATCAGGTATCAAGCATCAAAGAACAAAAACTCAAATCATTGTGAATAAGGGGGAGTGCAGAATGGGGACCCAAGACCCATCTGTTGGCAACTGGACTTCCCCTTACAGAAAGGTCGCAGGGAGGAGACAAGCCAGTCAGGATGCAGGGTAGCAATGATGAAACATACAACTTTCCTCTAGTTCTTCAATGCTTCCTCCCCACCCACCCCCATCATGATCCCAATTCTGCCTTACAAATCCGGCTAGACCAGAGGATGTACATTGGTACAGATAGGATCTGGAAACAAAGGGAATCCAGGACAGATGATCCCTTCAGGACCGTGGTGTGAGTGATAATACCGAGAGGTTGGAGGGAGGGTGGGGTCAAAAGGGGGAACCGATTACAAGGATCTACATATAACCTCCTCCCTGGGGGATGGACTAAAGAAAAGTGGGTGAAGGGAGACGTCAGACAGTGGAAGATATGACAAAATAATAATTTATAAATTATCAGGGTTCATGAGGGAGGGGGAAACAGGGAGGGAGAGGGCAATGAGGATCCGATACCAAGGGCTCAAGTAGAAAGCAAATGTTTTGAGAATGATGATGGCAACAAATGTACAAATGTACTTTACACAATGGATGTATGTATGGATTGTGATAAGAGTTGTATGTGCCCCCAATAAAATGATTTTTAAAATAAAATAAAACCAGAAAAGATGTGCAGCAAAAAAAAAAAAGAATAATTTCAGGAGAAAACAAGTCTGAGGAAGGTCCTTACTGTCTATCTTAACCACATCAGAAGTGTCTAATTTCTGTGTACATAAGCCACAAGAGTTAAAAAGTTATGATAAAGAGATAATGGGACAATTGTATTTTGATAAAAGGTTATGATCATTTCAAAAGGTTCTCTTTTCTTAGACAACTCCTTCTATTTTGATTAAATGGGGAAAAATCTTTACATAGTCAAGGTTTACCGAAATGCACTCAAAATTTCACATTGGCACACAATAGAGCCGTGTTCTATGTCTCCATCCACATAAATATATTTTGCACTATACGTGAACTTAAATACACATATATTGAAGAGTAATACAATTCCCATAGTTTGTGTTACACTAAATGTATGAAATGTAAAAAGTGCACTCATATCCATTGATTTTTAAATCTTGTATTTGTGCTTTAATAAATCTCTGACGTCTGATCTGAATAATCCGTTCTGTTAAGGGCTCTCTTTTATTTCTCCCAGTCTGTGCCAGGTTAATTCTGAAAAGGTAAAGGAGATCATTGTAACTTCCCAGGCCCTTGTCCTAAGCGGGGAGGGTCTTTCTCAAACACTCTTCCATACAGAGCCGAAACAAGAACAGGCAAAGAGGCTCCGCTTCGGCTCCTCAGACGGCCATCTCTTGAAACCTGATCAAAGAGAAGAAAGAGTTAACCCAACGCATGCTTGACTTTCAGTCCAGAGCACTTCCCTGGCCCCAGCATTTCACAAGGAGTAGAAAACAAAGACTCACACCCACCCAGTGGATTCCAACTCCCAGCTACCCTATAGTACAGAATAGAGCGGCCCTGGTGGGTTTCTAGAAACTAAAACTTTAGGGGAGAAGAAAGCACCCTCTTTTCCCCCTAGAGCAGCTAGGAATTTTGACCTCTGACCTTGCATTTAACAACCCAATTCGGAATCCACTACACCATCAGAGCTCTCAAACTCATTGCTACCAGTCGATTCCCACTCGTAGTGACCTGTAGGGCAGGGTTGAACTGCCTCAGTGGGTTTCTGAGACTGTAACTCTTTACAGGAGTGGAATACCGGAATGGAAAGCCTCGTCTATCCCTCCCGAAATGGCAAGTCATTGCTAACTGCTGGCCTTGCAGTTATGACCCCCAAAGCATAACCAGTGTGCCACCAGGGCTCTAGAATCATAAAAAAAAAAAAAAAAGGATTTGGTGTCAGAATACACAGATTCAAGCTCCAGTTCTCTTAGCTGAGGGACTGTTATGGCTAAACCATGCCCCCCTAGAAAGATATGTTGAAATCTTAATTCCCACATCTGTGACTGTGACTTTATTTGAAAATAAAATCTTTTGCTTTGAAAATGATGGTGGCAGCATATGTGCAAATGTGCTTGACACAATGGCTGTATATATGGATTGTGATAAGAGCAGTAAGAGGCCCCAATAAAATGATTTTTTAAAAGAACATAAAGTCTTTGCATATGTAGTCAGGATAAAAGGAGGTTATTAGGGCAGGCTCTCATATAGAGTAACTGAGTGTAGGGGGTATGAACATTCGGCAACTGTAAAAGGTTTCTGGGTGGGCAACAACCAAAAAATTAATTCAGAATCAAATATATAATGAATCCTAGATGCTTCTGCCAGTGCTTGCCCTTGTTGCCAGTTTCCTGGGGCCAAAGGGGTCATCAGTGGGAACAGTTTTAGAAGCCCTAAGTGTTCCAGCTGGGGTGTAGCACACATGAGAAGCTTGGAGACTTTCCAAGAAATGTGAAGACAAGGGGAGTTTAAGGGAGCAAGCTTGCTGGTCCCCAGCTCCCCTGGTGCCTGTTGCTCAAGCTGATTTGTAGTAAGGTGTCACTCATTGTAGGAATGTGTTAAGGCAGCCATTAAAATCTAATGTAAGGACATTGGGAGAAAAATGTCGCAAATAATTCTATGGCGTAACATGGCGAAAGTCAATTTGGAATCGTGATTTTTAAAGCGTTCTTTCAATCAGTGAAACACTTCAGGAAACCTGTTGTCAACTTGATTGCAGCGCACAGTGACCCTAAAACTCACTGTCACTGAGTCCATTCTAACTCATCGTGACCCTACAGGGCAGGGTAGAGCTGCCTGTGTGAGTTTCCCAAACTGTACCTCTGTGAAGTGGAAAGCTTCATCTTTCTCCCATGGAGCAGCTGGGGGTTTCAAACTACTGACTTTTCAGTTAGCAGCTCACCGTGTAACCACTCCACCACCAGGGGTTTTGGTAGTGACCCCATAGAGCAAAGTAAAACTGCCTCCCAGGCTGTCTGATGCGGTGGTCTGGCAGCCACTGACGGTCAGATCTCTTTCCCTTAGAGCAATCGGAGGGTTCCTTTCAGTAAACAGTGAAGCTCTGAGCCACTGCACCAACAGAACTCTTTAATGAAGCAATATACAAAGTGATGATAATATACTTATTATCATCAGTGTAACAAGTTCTCAAAATAGCGTTCCCACGAAGCATTAGTAGTAGAAACGTTATTCAAGGTATTTCATGTGGGCTCTCTTCGCCATGAAAATGAAGAGAGCATTAATTACCATTGGGTGGCAATATCTAATTTAAGTAGAAAAACAAGCTTTAAATGATCTATCACAGGCTAATAACAATCTAGAACTACAACTTGTGTCACAAATCATAGTTTTTCCGTGCCTTCAAAGTCTTGTGTACACTGTGAACCACAATACTGCAAGACTGTCACTACTTCAAAGATTTTCATGTGCCCGGCTACCCCATCTGTTCAAAGAACTATCTCATCCTGAAAAGCACCCACCTCATAATGTCGCTCAGAGGCCAGTTGGCTCCCACTTAGAGCCATCTGGGGGAAAACATAGCTCGTTCCAAAGGTGCCGCTGAGGGAGAATTCTTCAAACTTGGTAAAGGCGGACCCCACTGGCTCCCCACAAGTTTTGAGATCAGTGGTCTGGCACTTCAGTAATGTGCATATCTATGTAAGAGAACACAGGAGAGGTGGTGAAAATCACTGGAACAAGAAAAATCAGAAATGTTCTCAGGTCAGAAACCCAGTTTCGCATGAAAGGAGAATATTCTGGAAGTTGCTTCTTAAGCAGTGTTTTTCAAATCCCAGTTTACAGTCTACTAGTGAGTCCTGAGATCAGTATAGTTTGTTAGGATTGGCACTTTCATTTTAATGAAGCCAAAATTAGAGTGCATTGTACATAATTATGGCTGTTTCCAGTTCTAAGATTCACTGAACCCAGTATAATTTTAAAAGGAGTGCAAAGAATGGGGGGTGGGGGACAAACAAAACAATCCTGTTAATAAAATTGGTTTTTGTTGTTGTTGCTAGTTGCTGTCAAATAGATTCCAGCTCATCGTGGCCCCATGTGTGCAAAGCAGAGCTGCTCCCCAGGGCTTTCCAGGCTCCAGCCTTTAGAAGCAGGTCACCAGGTCTTCATTCCGAGGCATCTCTAGATGCCAACTTCTACTAGTCCCAAGCTTAGGGAGCCTGGAAAGATAGGCTCCCTGGGAGAAAGATGGAGCAGTCTACTTCCATGAAGGTGTCAGCCGTAGAAACCCTATAGAGCAGTTCTACACTGTCCTTCGGGATCACAGCAAGTCAGAATCTACTAGACAGCAGTGGGTTTTTGTTTGGTTTTCTTCAGTCCAAAGCTTAACCATTTACACCACTCAGGAACTCCAAAGATGTTCTAAGACCTAGATATTCGAACCTGTCTACCTGTAAGTAATATTGGCCTTCTACTGTGTGCAGTCCATCAAAAACGCCAAGTGCATATGCTTCGTCCATTCGCTTCTCAGACATCCTGTAGGTTAAGTGGCAGCACAGGTCTTTCTGGCAGACGGTGTAATTTCCTGTGTCTTTCTTAAGCTCCGTGAACGTGAACTTGTCAAAATAAATCATTCCAGGAAAATTTGACTGTTCACAAGAGGACAGCTTGACACTTTGGGCATAAGCACTCCAGTCAACAGAGGCAGGGAAGGTGGGTTCAAGGCGAGGCCGGGCACGCAGTTCGGCGAGCAGCAGCTGCCCACTCTCCGTTTCCATGTCGTAGTGGAACACCCTGACTGCTTCCGGTGCATAGATTCCACTCCCTGCAGACGAGGCAAAAAAACATAACCAATGGTCTCAATAATGGTCATGGTCCCAAACTAGAGATTTTTTTCCCCATGAAAAATAAAAAATGTTAAGATATGACCATTTTCAAGATAGTTAAAAAGATAGGTGCTACAGGGAATTATATTTCCTTTTGACCCGCTAGATCTTTCACACAGTATCCATGAGAAATTTATCACTTGATTATACAACTTAAGGGAGCCCCAGGATACAAGTATTTACGTCCTCAGCGTCTAACGGATACAGTTCCAACTCAACAGTCAGTCTCCAGGGAAGATAAAAAAAAATCTGCTTCTGCAAAGACCCCCTCAACCAAACCAAACCCACTGCAATCAAATAGATTTCAACCTTATATATGGTTTCTAAGACTGTATAGATTTATAGGAGTAGACAGCCTCATCTTTCTCTCATAGAATGGCTTGTTGTTTTGAACCAGTGGCCTTGCTGTTTGCTGCCCAAAGCTTATCCCACAGCCTCATCAGGGAAAAGCCTATTTGGCTTACAGTCTCGGAAACTCTATGGCAGGGTTCCACTTGGTCTTCCACTAAGGTCTCTATGAATTACAATGGACTGAACTGCATATGATATCAGCAACACCAACATCATACCCTTTAGTTTTGGCCAACTTGGCAAGAAATTAAAAAGTACACACACACACACCACCCCACAGTGCTCTACTGACATTCGATTTATTTGTGTTTACGTTTTCTCATCTGGATAATAAACAGCAAAGCCAACAAGAGGGGAGACCTTTGTCTATGTTACTTTGAATGTGGGAACTATAAGAGACAGACTAAAAATTTAAGTAGGTCTAAAGTGCTATCATCCCTGAAGCAGCAAAAGCAATTTCCCACTATTATTAATAAAACTGATGTAGCTAGGAAATTCCTAGTTTAGATTGCTTGTGTGACTTGACCTCTCTCTAACTCTATTTTGCCTTCCTGCAAAATCGAAATAATAATTGCCTTTCGCTTCATTTATGGAGTTATCATCCTTTCACTAATGTTGGTATAGAAATCTGTCTTCTTATTAATTTCATGATATTAAAGCTAGCACAATCCTTAAAGAAAAGCCTGCCTTGAACATCAGTTAAAATATCCCCAGAGAGTCCCGGACATGATGGTCATGACCCGTGTGAGGTACCTGTCATGTGCATGCTGGTGTTATGGGTGTTTGCAGCCAGGAGGTTGACTCTCATGGCTCTGGCCCAGGCCGAGTGGAAAGGAACTGCTGAGAGGAGGGGCAGAGTGTTGTACCAGGCCGCAGGGTAGAGGACGCTGTCCACTCCAAGGTCATCCACCACAACCACAGCCGGATCATGAGAAAAAATATCAAAGCAAGTGAAAAGACCAAACTTCCCAAAGGGAGTCTCAAAGGCCACCAATTCGGAATCCTTAGGGAAATCAAACTGAATTTCAGGTGCAAAAAGGTTGTACTGTTAACAAAAAGGAAAATTAGTAAGAAAACTGGCAATTAGATGCAATCAACAACATAAGATCATTTTTCTTTCTTTCCTTCTGAAGGTTGCTGTGCATATTTAACACTGTTAGACATAAATGTTTATAAATCATATTCAATCTTCTACTTTCTATATGAGTTTCCTTACTCTGATGTTAACCACAAAGCCTTTTTGTTCTTGTGATTTGGCCCCATGTGGAGGAGCCCTGGTCGTGTGCTGGTTGTGCGTTGGGCTGCAATGGAAACTACCAGCAGCTCTGCAGGAGAAAGACTGGGTTTCTATTCCCGTAACCAGTCACAGTCTTGGACACTCACAGGGGTCACTATGAGTCAGCATTCACTTGACGGCAGCAAGTTTGCTTTGGGGCGGGTGGGGGTGGGGGAGTGTTATTGGTGTTGTAGCAACATCCTCTGTCCTTTTCTTGCCCTGTCCCTTACTGTGACTTTTCTCCTCAGCACCCACATGGTGATGGGCTCAGAGAAGACAGGGGACCTAATTGTAATCAAGAAGTGACGAGGCTTTGAAGGGTCCCCTTTGAGGAAGAAGCATATTCTATCTCTGGATTTTGTTGCTATCGGCATGTGAGCTTCGTACTGTTGCAGGAATGTGGCTTCCCAAAGGATGCAGGCATGAGGAGAGGAAGCTGTGACAAGGACTAAAGCGGTTGGAGAAACTGAGGCCTCCTTGTGAGCTTCAAAGGCATGCTGCTCCTAAAACTACAAAGTCTACCTTTTTCATGATAAACATGTGCGAATATTTTCTATTATCTTTTCAATCTATTTTTCCATGAGCGTTTTGAAGGCCCCTTCTATGTTGTTGTAGTTTCATGGGCAAGGAAATCCCCATTTTTATTTAAGCCAGTTTTAGTTGGGGATTTGTATTATAACCATCAAAAAAGTCCTACTTGAATCAAATGGCAGTTTAGCTCAGTATAAAATATCAACTAATTGGGCCAGGAGAAAAACAAACAAAAATCCTAACCCTGCAATTAAATCAAGTATTAAGCAGAGCACTTCTTCGTCAGAGCATATTAAAATCTGTTGAGGCTGTTACCACAGCCATCATGAAGCCTAGTATTCTGCCATGTGCTATTCCATGACTAATTCAAACTCAGCATCCTTACATGGGACTGAAGTAAAAGCACTACTTTTTCAAAGTAGACTGTAGTAATTGAGACATTCTGCCTTTCCAGTTCTCTTCCCAACATTCAACATTCATAAAACCATAAACAAACAAAAACAGTCAAATCAGTTTAGTTAGGCAAAGTAGTTCTCACCTTGTGGTAGCGCGCCACCAGTTTACCCTCAGAATCAAACACCACATTCGTGTTGTGCTGGTAATGGCCATCAGCAGGGCACTGAGGGTCATGGGCATTGCATGGCTTCTTGTCCCCAATGTTTGCCACAATGTAGATGGAGTTGTCCTTGGCTAGACAGCTGAGCCTTTCTTGCACTGGGGTGTGACCAAACCTAATCCAATAGATATTGTTTTATACTTACTATGTGGAGTGATTCCAAATTACCAAAGTGATACTTTATTTGCCTGTTATCTATTACCTTGTCAATCTAGAATAAGCAGAAATTATAACAGGGACTGTTTGCTACTTAACAGAGAGATACTCATCTACTCTGGGTCAGGACAAGTCTCGGAACTATTTGTATGGTCTCTCTCTCTCTTTTCCCTTTTCTTTTGGTGTCTATCTATATAAAATAGGCACAGTAAGCGATCGCAAGGAGAAGCTACAGGACTGATGGTTCTTGGGGTACGGGGCGTGGGAGAGGAAGAGGTGGGGGAGGGGAGCAGTGAGCCAATAACGACAGGGACAGGGGAATAGCAAGGGATCTAAAATGACTGTGAGGGAGGTATTGCATTCCTGGTCATGTCTGATCCATTGAAATGTATCTGTGAAGAATTACTGGGCAGTGAAAGATGGGTAAACATGATAGTTGGACAGGAGGAAAGAAAAAGAGGAAAGAACAAGAGAGTAAAAATTATATATATATAGGTATAAATACAGATAAATAGTGTCTGGGATCTTCAAGGTTTGAAGTTAAACAAGTGGCCACCTAGCAGGGAAGCAACAAAGCCCATATGTAAGAAGCACACCAGCCTGTGTGATCATGAGATATCGATGGGAATAGGTTTCAGAAGTTCAAAAACAAACAATCAAATTGTCTTTAAGGAGCATAGACAAAGTGGAGACCCCAAGCCCACCTGTAAAATAATTGGACAGTCCCTTTACAGAAGGGCCACATGTAAGGGATGATATATCCAGGGTGCACTATAGCACTGATGAAACACGTAACTATCCTCTAGTTCTTTAATATTTCCTTCCCTTACTATTATGGTCTTTGTTTTACCTCATTGATCTTTTTAGACCTACATGTGTTCATTTGTATAATTAAGATCACTCGATGCATGAAATCCAAGATAAATAAACACTATAGAAATAGAAATGGGAGTAATGATTCCCTGAGGGTACAGGAAAAGAAGTGGAGAAGGGGGAACTAATAGCAATGATGACTGTAAACCCCACTTGAGAGGAATGAATAACAGAATTGCAGGTGAATGGATACATAGGCTAGTGTAAGATATGACAAAATAATATAAGGGAAAGGATAAGAGGGAACCGATATCAAAGATGGTGGCAGCAGTTGTAAAATTATACTTGGATTTGATTGAATTATGGATTGTTATAATATCTGTAAGAGCTCCCAATAAAAGGACTAACAACAACAACAACAAAGAAGAAGCAGAAAACATTTTTTAGAAGCTCATTTTCAATACAGTTTTCATCAATGCAGTCTTATTAATGCTCCAGGCGATAGCTCAAGAAGAAAGCAGAAGAAATGGAGGAAAAGAAGAAGTGGAGCAGGAAAACCAACCCTCTCTCTTATAAAGTGCTCCCAGGAAGGGCTTGCAATTTCAACAGCCCGCTAATGCAGAGGAGTGCTGCTCTAGTCCAAGCCAGTTCTTCCACACTTGCTGCAGTGTGGGGTGGCCAGAAACAGAAAGAACAGTAAGTAGCTAGTCCCATGTCTAAGATGGCAACCAAGACACTCAGTGAAAGAAATAGATTAATTTGTCCCTGGAAATGTCTGCTTAAAAAGTGCCCCATGTGTTACTCATATGGTCTTGTTTGGAATCTGTTGTTGTTAGTTCCTACTGATTCAATTCTGACTCATGACACTTCACAGGGCTTTCAAGACTGTAAACTTTCAGAGGAGGATGAGCACGATTTCCTCCAGTTCTTCCCATGCAGCGATGTGCTTCACACGTTCATCACTGCTTTTTAGCGATGCATAGTACTCCATTGTATGTATGTACCACAGCTTTTTAATCCAATCATCAGTTGATGGAAATTTAGGTTGTTTCCAACTCCTTGCCATTGTTAATTG
>NW_022107431.1:37973549-37978783 GCF_000313985.2 Echinops telfairi | reverse complement strand
AAATTATTAAGGGTTCATGAGGGAGGGGGAAGGGGGGAAATGAGCTGATACCAAGGGCTCAAGTAGAAAGCAAATGTTTTGAGAATGATGATGGCAAAAAATGTACAAATGTGCTTGACACAATAGATGGATGGATGGATTGTGATAAGAGTTGTATGAGCCCCAATAAATTGATTCAAAAATAAAAGTTGCTATCTCAAAACCCACAGGAACAGTTCTACCTTGAAGTATAGCTGGAATCTACTCAATGGCAATGTGAGGCACCTATTTGAAGTCTATTCATGTTAATTACCAATTCTTTTCATTTGAGTCATGCTTAGTTTCAATAATGAAACCTTCCTCCAAAACCCAAACTCACTAACATTGAGTTGATTCCAACTGATAGTGGCCCTGTAAGGGTAGTTCTGCCCCTGTGAGTTCCTGACACTGTAACTCTTTATAGGAGTAGAAGTCCACCCTTTAGTCATATTAAAAATGAAAATAGTACCTACTGAACAATATAATGTGCCTAGTGCCCCACACTCAGGGCCTCGGACCAAGTAAGTCAATAAATAATTATTGTCTTCTGTGAATTTTATAATTACTGGAAGACAATCCTGAATACCGATGGCTTTATTATTCTTACAGACCATTCGAGTTCACGCAATGATTTTCTGCTTCTCTGCAAATGATGTTAAGCTAGTGTTTTAAAAGAAAGGAAAAATTTATGCCCTACCATATCAGATTACTTATTTATATTTATTGTTGTTGTTCATTTGTATTTGTGAATACTTAAAATAAATCTATCATGCACTTTATTTTCTTGGCCAAAGAATTCAAGTAATTTAGTATTTCCTCATGAGGAAAATAAGGGACACACCAGTATTCTAAACAGTATCTCAACACATGCATGGTCATATATTCTTCTGTTAGTCCTTTAGTGGATGACTACTACTAGACAAGAAATGGTGAATTTCTTTACCAATATTAATGCAATATTAGATACTCAAGTCCTCCCTTTTTGAAGCACAGAGCTGAAAGCTTGCTGAAATCAATGTATGAAAACCTTAATAATGTTTAAATTTCCTCTATCACCTACCTTTCCAACATGCAACTTCCCTAGGGTATCTACTTAGCAGGCTGGTGGACACCTTCCCTCTAGGAAAAGCACTGCGTTAGCCCAAGCCAATCACATGTCTTGGGTATGGCAAATAGTGAACCTTCCTGTTCTGGGAAATTCCTTTTACGTCATTTTCTGGGAAACTCCGCAAGTGGCAGAGTCACGGTTGCATGGTTCCAGCAAACACGGACTGTGCCACGGTGAAAGGCTGCCTAAAGGTGAAGCCCAGGGCGTGGCTGGATGCATACTGAAGAGCTCTCATTGTCGCAATGCTGGCCTTACTTCCCACTCCACTTCCAACAGAAAGGAAACAAAATTTAACAGCCCTGTTTTGTGAAATAGATGTAGCTCAGAATCATTGAATTTCAAATTATGAAATTAAATTACTTTTAATGCCTTAATTTTACTCACAAAATAGGACAAATGCACTATTTTTAAAGTAAAAAATGCACTTAAAATCTATTTTTATAAATTTTACTTACTGTAGTAGACAGATTTTCTTTTTCAAATATTTTCCTAATCTATCGCTTATAGTAGTTACCAAGTCTCTCAATAGACCAAACAACAAAAAGTAAGCCAGATCTAGTTCCTCCTGTCAAACAAACAAACAAACAAACAAACTCATCATGACAACTAACATCCGAGGGAACGCTATGGCATACATTCCCGCGAATGTTAATGCTATGTGACGTGTTTTACTCCTCCACGAAGGGAGGAGGTGGAGAAGATATTTTTGTCATCTTACAGACAAAAGAAATAGAGATGTCAGCCATTTAGCTGTCATGTCTCACTCAGCTGGGATGTGGCAGAGAGTGGTATCAGAAAGAACATGCAGGGCTGTGTCATTTCCACTTCTCTGATTACATTGAAAATTGTAATTTTTCCTATGAAAAATAGTCTTTTCACCACTTTTAAAAAGGAGGTGCCATATTTAAGGATCAAACAACTTGCTGTTTGGAAACACAAATACTGGACATTTAAAACCCAGTTCAACAAATGCATTATAAAAATGATGTATATGGGTACCATTTTTATAAGTAACCAGACATCATCACCTCAAGACAGTTACCCAACAAGAGTCATGCAGGAGTGTCTTTAAAAGACTCCTGCATTAGAAGAGTCTAGGTCTAATGACATAAACTAGCTTATTACTTATTACCTAGATTAGGTGCCAGGGTTTAGGATTTGCACTTGGTATTTTTACCTCATAATTTTTATCCGAATATCAAAGTGTAATGGCATACCTTTGGGGGTCTCTGCAGGGGATCCAGTTCACTTCCGGGTCTGGTATATCCTCCAGGTAGGGGTAAATGGTCTCCCTGGTGAAAACCCAGCCATAAATGCCATCCTCTGGGGTCACAATAATATGTGCGCCCTGCTCCATGCAAACGGGTGTAAAAGGAGTTCTCATAAATTCCTAATACACTCCAAATTCCAATCGTATAGTCACTATATAAAAAGGCATTACCTGCTTAGCTGCCAGCTGTACTGCATTCTCCAAGACATCTATGTTCTTGTTCATTAGGAGCAAAGCATCTTCTTTCGATACCGGTGTTTCTGTTCTGTTTGGCAAGATAACGGCATGCTCATACACTGCAGCAATGAACGTGTCCAGAGCACTAACACTCCAGACAACACTCCAGAGGGCAAAAAGTGACCCATAGTTTGGAAAACGTGGTCCGATCATAGCTGAAACTTAGTGATCAGTTAAGAAACAAATTCCAGCTCTTATCTTTTGCATCACTGGAAAGACATTGACATGAAAGTACTGCCAGCCATCTACTATATATATTTTCCCATTGAATACATTGCATAACACAGCATTCAGAAAGGAGGTTATGCAAGAAAAATGACAGCCAGAAGTTCAGATGTGTTGACTCAAGTGGACAGTGTTGGTTTTGACCTTGTTCCAAAGTCTATACAATGCTCCAACTCAAAACACTCTGACAGTTGAGCTACCTCTTCGTTTAATAAAGCTAATTTGTATTCTTAAATCAGTATTTTCAACAATAAAGCCAATACTACAATACTCGTGAACAATAAATTTGTTAATAATGTATTATGTATGCAGTATCATCAATGTAAATGCTACAGACACAGAACATAGACTGTAAAAAAAGTCCAGTTATGGAAGAGTTCACAAAACAACAAAAGAAAGGGTATTAAAGATTAGATTCTCTTGTTCATAACTAGGGGCTCTCCATTTTCACATTAGAGAATATCAGCAAAAACCATGTGTACTGGTCCTCCTGGAAACATTGCCTAAGCTTTTGAACTATTGAAACTTCAGCTGACTGTTTACAAGTAGATAGATAATGACAAGGTGAGTAGTCGCTGGCAAATGTTCACTTTATTAGAGAATATCAGCAAAACACGTGTTTACCAGTTCTCTTGAGAAGATTGCCTAATCTTTTGAAAAAGTGGAACTTTGGCTGATTACTTACAAGCAGATAGATAACGACATGGCTGCTGATGGTGAATGGCTATTAGACTGAGTCTCTGGGACTCTCAGGGAACTACCCAATATTGTGATGTTTGGGTGCACAGGATCATGGTCCAAGCTTCAGAGTCATGCAATTTCTTCAATGTTATAGAATATGTGGTTTCTGTGCTTGGTTTGGTTTTTTGTTTGCTTATTTTAGTGAAAACTTCTTCCCTAACCACTTATTATACACTATCCCAAAACTCATTTTCAGGAGATTATTTCCATGTACCAGTGAAAGAGCTTAACATGCTCAAGACATTAGGGACAGACCGGTAATGTCTTAGTTATTTCACTCAGCCAACCCGAGTCTCTGGCACCTTCACTCTCCTCTGCGCCTTTGCCCAATCCATCATTAAGCTTTTTTCCTTTTGTTTGAGATAACTCTTTTTATTCTGTTTTTATGCTAACCTCATGTCAGCTTTCTAATGTATTTCCCTACCCCCGTCATTCCTCACACAGCCAGTAGGTGAGTTATCCCTACAGTACAACTCAATTAAAAACTCACTGCTGTCTCGTCTATTCCTACTCATAACGACCCTCTAGAACAGAGTAGAATGCATCCTGCAACTTTCTGAGACTGTAAATCTTTACCAGAACAAAAAGCCTCATCATTTTCCTGCAGATATGGTTTCAAATCTCTGATCTTACAGTTAGCTTCCTGTCATAAGTATACCACTTGAGCTCCTCGAACTCCTATTACCTACTTGCACTCCAAAACAATCATTGTTTTTTAAACACAAGTTTCCCGTGTTTGATACACACTCCAAAAGTGGTAAGCAAGTTGTATATTTTGCAAGATACACATTTTATTTTCAGAAAGATTAGCTGCCAGGGTTCGTAAAAACATTTATAACTGTTTCAACAAATCCACGGATAGTACCATTTAGGGTGAGGCAATATAAAAGATGTTAATCAATCTTAGAAGAATACTAGGCAAACTGATAACTGTGTATCATTAATGCAAAAATCGTGAATATAATGTGCAATAAGTTGAAATGCTCACCTTAGTCAAGTTCTAGAACCTTGACTAAACATACTACTCCAGATTCTCTTCCACATCTTGCCTTCATTAACACATTACTCCAGTGAGCCCAAATAATTTCTTGTCTCCTGAGTACTCAATATACCACTCCATCACGTGACTATCTGCTGCATTTCTCCCTGCAATATGCTTGCTCTTCATTTTCTCAAACCCATTCCAATCCTAAGTAACATTCCTGTATTCTCAGGGTCAATTTGCTGTGCTGTTGAATGTCCTTCACTGTTTGTCCTTTGCTTTAGATCTTCCACTAATATTTAAATCTGTCTTATCTTCATAAATTCTTACATCAAAAGAAGTCTCTATGGGTTATTTCAAGATCATCCATGTTCAGTCATTTCCTAGGGTGCACCCCACGGATGTGAACTATGGAGCCCAAAAGACAGTCTTGTGTACTGCTGAACCGCTTGTCTCAGCAGTCTCTGATGTGGTGGGAGCACAATACTGAGGAATGGATGCTGAATGATGGATTCACTACATGATACGTGAATCTATTTCATGATTGAGCATTCCTAAAATCCAATTTATTTTCTATATGTCCTGTAATTTAAAACAGTAGCTCCGGATTCTATTTCATATGTCAGAATTTCACATCATAGAAGGAGTGTCCT
>NW_022107431.1:37951344-37970681 GCF_000313985.2 Echinops telfairi | reverse complement strand
CACCCTCCCACCCTCATGAACCTTTGATAAATTATTGCTATTTTCATAATTTACACTATCCACTGTCTCCCTTCACCCACATTTCTGTTGTTCAGCCTCCTGGTTGGGGGTGTGTGTGTGTTGTTGATCTTTGCAATTGGTTTCTGCCCCTTCTCCCCCCACCCCCACCTCCATCCTTCTCCATACCCTCATGGTATCCCTACTCTCATTATTGGCCCTGAGGGGTTTATCTGTCCTGTTTTCTGTGTTTAGAGAACTCTTACCTGTACCAGTGTACATGCACTGGTCTAGCCAGATTTATAAGATAGAACTGGGGTCATGATAATGTGGGGGAGGAAGCATTAAAGAACTCGAGGAATGTTGTGTATTTCATCAGCGCTATACTGTAGCCTGGCTGGCTCATCCCTTCCTTGTGACCCTTCTGTGAGGGGATATCCAGTTGTCTACCGATGTCCATTCCGGGTGTCCATTCTGACCCCCCTCATTTGCATCAAAATGGTCGTTTGGGGCCTTCTGATGGCTGAAACCTGATCCTGCGGACCCCTCGTGATCACAAGGGTTGGCGTGTTTCTTCCGTGTGGCCTTAGTTGCTTTAGTGCTAGGTGGCCACTTAACATCATCCTAGCTTCTCTGCATTCCCATCTTAGGGTGCTGATGGTGGTCAGGAGTCACTTGGACAGGTTTTTCATCAGTCTACTGTTTTCTCTCTACTCCAGTCTCCAATCCGTACCGTAAACCATGTATGTTTTCTTAACATTACTCTATTATAATACTTCCCATCGTGTTTTTTTTCTTGTCAAATGATGGCACACAAATAAGGCCTTTTCCGTAGATAAGAGGCTTGTGTCTTATCTCATTTTACCTTTGTGTTCTCAGCTAAAGCCGCTGTGGGAAAGGGTATTGGCCTCCTGTAACTTCACAAATGAGAAGGAGAATGAAGACCCCCCCACCCCACCCCGCTCCCACCCCTAGGCTGATTCCTATGAAGGGAGGTCATACATACCCATTTACTTATTCTGGCACTAGCCCGCCCTCCCGCAGAACGCTCTTTCTCTGTTGGGTTCAATAATTTGTTGCAATAATGACACAGAATTCCCAGACTATACTCACAGTTATGGAGCTTTTTAAGGAAGCAAAACATTACAATTCAGAATCAGGAACCACTCAGGACAGCTTTTCTTAACCATACCGGCAGACGGGCCTCTCTCTGGTCTTGGCCCTTAAGACCCTAGGCCCAGCCAACTTCGTTCCTGCTTGGGTAAGTGTTACGAAACTCTTTAGCTCTGCCAATAAGTCCCCTGGCACAGCACACTCAGCCCAAAGGCACTCAAGTTCCATGAGTCAGCTAACTCACTGTAAGCACATCACACTGTGGGCTCAGCACTCAGTCTCACATCAGTCCCCTGAGTGCGCCGCTGCTTCTACCCGTCTCACACCATCTCCAGTGTTACAACGCGCTCTCATTCTGTCTGGTCCTGTGTCAAGAAGGTCCTCAGCACAGGGAATGTGGATCCAAAGGACATGTTTTGCTCTGATCTCTTCTTGATAATAGCCAGCCCCCCCAACCCCCACCCCCGCCCACCCATTTCCCCCTCTGAGCTGACTCATTTTAAGCCCAGCAGGTTGGCAAAGTTGACCAAGCCCCTTGTTAGAGTTCCATACACCTTATTTTTAGGATCCCACCTCCCCAAGTGTGCCACATACTTCATTTGCATTTTAATTAAGTTGTCCAGTCTCCTGGTGGGCCCCAACCTTGTTTGCATGTTATTGTCAGTAGGTGCAATTGAGTCAACCCTGCCGACTCATAACGACCCCATGTACAACAAAGCAAGACTGCCCAATGGAGTGCCAGCCTCACAATTATTGCTATGTTTGAATCTTTGTTGCAGCCACACTGCGTCGATATATCTAGGAGTCTTCCTCTCTTTTGCTAACCCTCTAATTGACCAAGCATGATAGCATGCCTAAGGTCTGTGAGATGACGGTTTACCGTCCTTCCTTCTAAGGAGCACACTAGCTATTAAGTTTGTTTGTTCTCTTGTCAATCCGTGGTATATTTTCAGTCTGTGGTATATTTAACACTCTTTATTCAAATCATAATTCAAATGCATCAATTCTTCTGTCGTTCTTATTCATCGTCAAGGTTTCGCATGCGTATGAGGCCATTGGAAATAGCCTGGCTTGGGTCAGATGCACCTTAGACTTCATAGTGACATCTTTGCATTTTAGCACTTTAAGGAGGTCTTTTGTAGAAGATCTGCCTAATCAATAAGTCGTTTGATTTCTTGACTGTTGCTTCCATGGGTTGTGGCTTGTGGATCCACATAAAATTATATCCTTGGCAATACATACCAATCTTTTCTCTATTGGAAAGCTGCTTTTAGGTCCATTTGTGAGGATTTTTGTTGTCTTTGCACTGAGGTGTAACCCATAATGAAGGCTGTCAGCTTGCATCTTTATCAATAAATGTTTCAAGTCCTTTTCTCTTTCAACAAACAAGGTTGTGTCCTCTGTGTACCACAGGTTCTTAATGAATCTCCCTCCGATCCTGATGTTGCAGGCTTCATTAAGCCCAGCTTCTAGGAATGCTTGCTTGACGTGCAGATAGACTACGTGTTGTGAAAGGATACAGTACTAATGTACACCTGTCCTGCTCTTAGGCCAGACAGTTTGTTCCGTTTGAATCATTGTATCTTGGTCTACGTTCCACAGGACCACAATTTAGTGTCAGGAATTCCCATTCTTCTCGATGTTATCCATAATTCACTGCCATCCAGAGAGTCAGTTGGTCAATGCAGCACAGGTAAATGTTAATCTGGTATTCTCTGTGTCCAGCCACGATCTATGTGACATCCTTTATTCCACATCCTCTTCTAAATCTGTATTGGCTTAAATTTCTGGAAGTTCTTTGCTCATGTGCTACTGCAATCACTTCTAATTATCTTCAGAAAAAAATTACTTGTTTGGAGTATTAATGATATGTTTCAACAACTTCTACATTCTGTTGGATCACCTTTCTTTCTCTTTTTAAATCATTTTATTGGGGGCTCTTACAACTCTTGTTACAATCCATACATCAATTGTATCCGACATAGTCGTACGTATATCCCATGGTTCTTTTCTAGATGTTTACTTTCCATTAAGCCCTTGGGATCAGCTCCTCTTTTTCCCCCTCCCTCCCACCCCCACCCTCGTGGCCCCTTGATAGATGATAGATTGTTAATTATTTTCAAATCTCACACCGACCGCTGTCTCTCTTCCCCTCTGGTTTCTGCTGTTCTTCCCCCTGGATGCGGGTGTGTGGTTATGTGCCATTCATTGTGATCGGTGTCCCCCTCCTTCCCCACCTATTATCCCCCCTTTCCCCCTACCCTTTTGATCCAGATAACTGTCTTCCAAATTTCTTGGCATAGATGAGTAAGCACCTCCGGGGCTGCCCCTGTTTGATGAAGCATCTCAGTTGGCATTCTGTCCATTTCTGGAGCCTTATTGTATGCCATCGCCTTCAGTGCAACTTGGACTTCTTCCTTCAATACTACCAGCTTTTAACCTCCTGAAATGGTTGAATGTTAACTGATTCTTTTTGGTCTAGTGACTTTGTATATTTCTACAATTATTTACTGGGGTAAGACCATGGCTTTCACAAAGGCCTTACAAAAGCAAACCATTGGACTACACATCTTTATTATATTTTAATTAGCACGATGATTTCGTCTGTGATCCTGGAATGATTCCTCACAAAATTCCGCATTCTGGTTTATGTCTCTCGCCTTTCCAGTCGTCGTTGATATTCTCTGAATTCTTAGTGCGCGTTGACAAATAGGCACCCTTTTTGTTCATTGCTCTTTGATCATTGTTCTCGCAAAGCTCCCCTCCCTGGTCCCAGCTCATAACAGAACCTTTCCTATTTTATGTCTGCAACTGCCTTCTACAAACTCATGAATATTATATCTCTCTCAAACCTTTCTACAGAAGTCTCCACCTGTTTATCCAACTAGATAGAAAACTTCCACACAAGCTCCCACGAAGCCTCAGCCGACCTGCCAGCACTGCTCTGCCCTCATTTTACTCTCCAAGGCCAGTCTTTGCCCCTGTGGACGGGCACTGGAACTTGCTCTAGCAATTGCTCTTCTTCTTCTTTCTGACACAGCTGCAACTTCCTCTTTGAAGTACTGTTTTCTTAGAACCTCCCAGGTTTCCTCTTTCCTCCTTCTCAGCTTTAGATTTTTATTTATATTTGGTATTGTTTTCATAGGCACTTATTCCTTGCTCCTTCCTAGTATCCCTGGCAGTCTGACCATGCAGGGGTGGGTCATCTAGGCCTGTGTAGCATATTGGAAAGCTCCATATTTGAAAACCTACATTGTTTCTAGGCCATGTCATCCATTTCCTGGTCTTAAGTAACAGCAACACACGAGTGACTCAGATTTATATCTCAAGCCCTACCCTTCCCCTGAAAGCCTGACTCCTGTGCTCAACAATAACTTACTCAAGATCAAGAGGAATAAGATTGAACTCCTGACTTTGCCCTCTCAACCTCCCATTTCCCCAGAAGCTCAGTTCCTGACTTCTATGTCCTTCAGTTTTGTCAAATAACCTTGGAAGTTACACTTGACTTCTGTCTGTCTCTCTCACTCTCAAAACAAAACTCATAGCCAGCAAGCCGATTCCCACTCATGGGAGCGAGAGGGGAGAACTGCCCCAGGGAGTTTCTGAGACTGTAACTCTTTGTGGCATTAGAACGTCTCTTCAGTTTGTCTTTAATCACATACCTACCCTGTTTCTCCGAAAGTAAGACACCCCCGAAAATAAGACCTACTTACCGTTTTGCCTTTTGCTGAAATATAAGGCATCCCCCAAAAATAAGACTGCCCTGAAAATAAGGCCCCCCGAAGCTACCCTAACTCTGGACTCTGGACCATAGCCGCGCAGCTCACTGTTGGCTACAGCGCAGCCGGAGCAGACAGAAAGTATGAGGTCTCTTTTAATAAAACAATAAATGTATACTGTATTCTTCTTCATGGAAAAATAAGACATCCCCTGAAAATAAGACCTAGCGCATCTTTGGGAGCAAAATGTAATATAAGACACTGCCTTATTTTCGGGGAAACAGCATACTACTGTGGTGAAGGCAATCAGCACCTCTGGCCTAGACGTGGTCAAGGCTGTCCTCATCAGTGTCCTCCTCCCTGATTTTTACACCACTTCTACTTTTTCAGCACATCAAGTGATCCACTTAACATATATGACTACCTGAGTCACAACTCTGTTGGAAATCTCTCACTGATATCTGCCTACTTTCGAGTAGGCTTTCTTTCAGGGTCGACAAGGCCCACTACAAGCCAGCTTCCTGACATCAATCAACTCTCACTACTTTTCCCCTCTTCACTTCACTCCAGTTGCGTTGACCTCCTTGCCACCACCCTGAGGGGGTTATGCCAATTGTCCCCCTATGACTGGCCACTTCATTTTAGGATTTCCCTTTCTCTCTACCCTCCAAACCAACAAATATTTTATCTTATCGTGCAGCGCAACTCTTTAAAACTTACCAGTGAGTGTCTGTGCAGAGTCTAGCCTTGGGTACTTCAGTGATAGGGTCTCTGTCCATCTCTCCATCCGACATGTTAGCCAGAGTCTGTTGCTCTTCTCCCTCCCTTCAACACTCTGCCATCTCGACCTCTGTTTGCAGCGTGCGTGACCTCCTCCAACGCCGTGATGAACATACCCAACTGATTTGTGACTTCTCTCTTGTCTCCCAAGATGGAATGAATCTGTCCATCTGCTGGGCCATTCTTCCTGGACATTATGTTGACCATATCACCATCATATTCTATGACTTTTATTAAATTAGATCCAATGAGATGCTTGAGAATGCTAAACATAGCGTTAGGTTCCTGGTAACTACTCAATATTTGATTATGAGTGGTAGTGATGATGATACTGTATTTTGTCTTCTAGATTGAGACCCTTAAGAAACAGAACTTTTGTCTCATTCATCCAACCCAGGGCCTGTCTGACCTAGAAACAAAAACAAACAAAACTCAATTCTGACTCATCAGGATGCTACAGGACAGGGTAGAACTGTCCCCTTCTGAGTTTTCAAAGCTTTACGCCTTTACAGGACTAGAAAACACACATTTCTCCCTTGGGGATTTGAACTGTGGACCTTGAGGCTTACAGGCCTATGCATCACTACTATGCCACCAGGGCTCCTTTTATTTGTGAAGGTACATAACAATAATAGAACTGCAAATGCAAAAGCCCTGAATGCATAGTGAGATAGGCCAAACCAGAAAAGCAGGTCCAGGTTCAAATATTGCTGAAAATAATGGCGCCGAGTCAGAAAACAGTCGTGTTTCTTGTTTCAACTTATAATTGAGTCATCACATAAGCATTCATATCAGGTGCTTTTAGGAGAGTAAGCAGCCGTGATGCATGTGTTCTCACAGTGATTCGACCAAAGTGCATGCTCTCAGCAGCCCTCACTGGGTGAAGACGATGCCTCGCAATTGATATGCTGCCATTTCCCTGACAGGCTGGGAAGAGGGCAGAACAACACGCCTGGATCACACCAGCAACACAGCTTAGGTTTCTCTCTGTGTGTGTTAGTACATCATCAGACCTCCCCAAGAGTTCAGTGCGGCAGGCCGGGCTGTACCCACTAATCCATCAATGTGGATAAATGAAAAATGCTTTCTCCAAGTTATCAGAAAACCGAATCCATATTCTTTTTCATGTAATATGAGAATTTTGTTTAAATAGGCAAAAGAGGAGCACTTCAGTCACCTAGCGGGAAGAAGTTACCACTCCCAGTGTGAGTCAACGGTGTGAGGGAACAGAGGTAAGATGTGGGAAGTTAGAAACTAGAAGTTTCTGGAAGGACCTTGTGGAGCTAGCCAGGAGGGGAGCCCTTCCTGCTGCCTGACAGGCATATGTGATGAGAACAGAGCAACACATGGCCTGGCCTTCAGGTTCTGTGGAACTTAAAGATATCAAGGTAGCCCCTGAAAGGACCAAAAAGTCTTGGATATCATATGTGAAAATCTTATATGTGATTTTCTCTGGAGGAAAGAGAAAGATAAAACAAGGAGTGTAATCAGAAGGGAGAATATAAGAAGCTTATGCTTTTTTCATAACTCCCTATTGCATTAAGTGCACAATGGGTACATGGGTGATTGCTATGCTAACCTTTATATCTTTTATAATAAATGTAATATAACTTGGAACATGCATCTTGTCTGTGAATAAGTGAATGTTTTAAAAGGGAATTTGGCAAGGCCTTTTAGTGTTTCATATTTCTAAGACCTAGCCAGGTTCTTTTTTTAAGGCCCAGTGTAGCTTCTTCTGCTCCCATGCATTATCCTCTAAGGAGAAACTATCTCAGTTTTTTGAGGTTTTTATGCTTCAAACAAGTCCCTGGGTGGAGCAACAGGTAGATGCCTTTGGCTGTCACCTGGAAGGTTGAAGGTTCGAGTCCATCCAGGGTGCTTCAACAGAAAGAACACCAAAAATATAATAATTCTATGTCAAGTAAGATGAGAAATACATTAACAAAAACTATTAACAAGCTATTAATAAAAAATAAAATCTTGTTCTGTAATTGGTAGCCATGTAGGTGTTCTTAACAAATCATTTGTGAGTAAGTATCTCCTTTGTAGCCATTGAAATATTTTAAATGAGTTACATGTCTGCCTTTAATTCATTCTTTAAAATCATTTTATTGGGGGCTCTTACAGCTCTTATCACAATCCATCCATCCATCCATTGTGTCAAGCACATTTGTACATAAGTTGCCATTATCATGTTCAAAATATTTTCTTTCTACTTGAGCCCTTGATATCAGCTCATTTTCCTCTCTGCCTTATGAACCCTTGATGTCTGCTTTTAATTTCTAAAGACTTTGGGGGGTCCACTCATCAGCACTGGTAAAGTGTATTCAAAAGGCCCCTTTTAATTCCAGAAGATTTGTCAACTGTGGCTTTTCCTGTGGACCGTCCAACTGGACCACACTGGAGCTTTGTTTACTACGCCAAGGAATACAAGGAATTTGGCACTGACAGGAAATCTAATGATAGGGCTGGAAGATGATTACCAAAGAAACTGGGTTCTGGCATTAGAATATTTACAAACAAGAGAACAATTAGGGACTGCCATCAGCTACACACCCTTAAATTTAGCTCTAATCACACTCTGCTTAGTAGAGTAAAATGTGTGTGTGTGTGTGTGTGTGTGTGTGTGTGTGTGTGTGTGTGAAAGGCCACTAGGAGGAGGTTAAAACATTGTGATGCATCCAATTTTACAATTGAATCCACTACGTACTGTTGACTTCCTTTTTTGTTGTTGTTGCACGAGACACAGCTATGAGTGTGACGCTGGAGAGAGGGGAAGAACTGTCTTGAAGGACCTGTGAGGAGCTCTTTTTCTTCATCTGCTTCTTACACAAGGTAGTGTGCTAAGGGTCAGCTGTTGCCTTCCAGCGACATGTACACCAGATGTGAGATATCATTGCCTAAGAGTATGCACAGCAAAACAATTTCACCACATCTAATTTTTGTAAAGCAAAATTTAGCAAATCTATAGTGTTCCACGTTTTATGAAATGCCAGATTTCTGATTACATGACATGGATTAGATGCATGCAAGCACATTTATTACCACTCTTAAAATTTCCATCTTTGATATCCCTAAGTAGGAAACATGGAACATATAAACTGTTCTCAAAATTAAACACAGGAGGTGTTTGACCACCATTCCCTTCTCTTAATGCGAATCACATGATTAAAACCCAAACCCATTGAGTCTATTCCAACCCACAGCTACTAAAGGACAGCAGTACTGCTTCCCAGATTTTCTGAGACTGCAAACCTCTGTAGGAGCAGACAGCCTCATCTTTCTCTCGGGGAGTGACTGGTGGGTTTGAACTGCCAATTTGGCAATCTAACACAATGCTTAACCTACAACTCCACTAGAGCTCTTTCTTGATTAGAAAAGCAGTCCTAATTTCCTAGTGCATTTTAAGAGAATATATAGATTGAATCCATAAGGAAGGAATTGCAACAATACATTAAAGTAAATAATAAATGGTTCAAGAGTGACTTTTTAAAAAATTATTTTATTGAGGGCTCGTACATTTCTTATCACAGTCCATACATACATCCACTGAGTCAAGCACCTCTGTACACCCGTTGCCCTCATCCATCTCAAAACATTTGCTCTCCACTTTAGCCCTCAATATTGTTTTCTCATTTCCCCCCTCCCTCCTGAACCCTTCATAATTCATAAATTATTATAGATTTGTCATAAGTTACCCTGTCCGATGTCTCCCTCCTCCCTCTTCTCTGATGCCAGCTATGTGGACAACAATCCCTCACCCCAGAAGAAGTTACTTGAGAGGACGGCAATGAAGGGGAGCTAGGGGAGAGGGGCAGCTAGGGGAGAGGGGCATGTCTGATCAGAGCAAATGGGAGCATTTGGGGAGGAAGAGAGAGTGGAGCACATCCTGACCCACCAGGCCTGGAGGACGACATCCCCTCTCTGAACAGCCTGTGGACAGAGTGGACAATATGGCTGATCCCACCACGAGACACGCCGTCCCTTGATGGCCCCGGGCTCTAAGGGTGACAACGCTGGAGACTCAGTGTTGGGACTGGCCCAGACTGACCCTGAGACCCCGAGGCAAACCACAAAAATCATGCGGCAAAGCAACCGTGAGAGCAGAGCAGAGAGCACCCGGGGGAGTACAAAGAGTGACTTTTTAAAGAAAATGTTTAATGCACATTGGGGACATAGAAAAATAAAATTATAAAACTTACAGATGTTGCTTTTCATTTGGAGATTACAAATCATTAGCAAGAAATATCCTATTATACACCAAAAAGCAAAGTACATATGTATTTTGAAACAAGCAGTATCCACAATGTGGAAAAGAACATCACCATTAACTGTCACTGGCTTGCATTGTGGGATTTGTGACTGTTATACCACAGCCTTCAGACGGGACACTTGGGGGCATACATACAGTGGGCCAGGTTGATATGAACAGCTAAGAACAGCCGTCAGTTCTTCTGGCTCCCCTGGCCTACCTCAGCTTTCACGGCTAAGAAAAGGCCCACTATGTCTCCTGAAAAGAAGTGTCCCCTTTGTTCTTGATGAATCATTTGTGACTAAGTATCTCCTTTGTAGCCATCGGAATATTTTAAATGAATTGCATGTCTGCCTTTAATTCATTTTTAACAGTCATTTTATTGGAGGCTCTTACAGCTCTTATCACAATCCAACCATCCATCCATTGTGCCAAGCACATTTGTACATAAGTTGCCATCATCATTTTCAAAACATTTTCTTTCTACTTGAGCCCTTGATATCAGCTCATTTTCCTGTCTGCCTTATGAACCCTTGATGTCTGCTTTTAATTTCTAAAGACTTTGGGGGGGTCCACTCACCAGCACTGGTAAAGTGTATTCAAAAGGCCCCTTTTAATTCCAGAAGATTTGTCAACTGTGGCTTTTCCTGTGGACCGTCCAACTGGACCACACAGGAGTCACCTGATTCATCACAGTAGCAAAATTCCAGTTAGGAAGTACAGAGGAGAGTTCAAACCTGAATTTGATCTAGGCTCGAGTATTTCTTGCTTGTTCCATGACAAAAATTTCTTCCCTGGCTTTTTAAATATTAATGGTGATCTTTTCTTTCTTGCTCTTTACTTTTATTTGTATTTTTATATTATTATTGTATTCTTGCCATTTTATCTTGTTGTTGTTGTTGTTGTTGTTGTTGTTACTGCTGGGTTTCCCAGTTTGGTGAAGCACAAAAGGAACAGATGCATAGTAACTGATGCCAGGGTTTATCGGGGATGGGGCAGACAGAGATGACGAGGGGACTTGGGAGCAAACAAGGAATCCAAGAGGGGCTAGTGGGCACTGGAATTGATTGTGATGATGTATATATAACTGACTTTCAGTTATTTAACCACGGGGGTAATATGAGTTGTCAATACAACATCAAAAAAACCTTTATAAAAAAAGAAAAAGAATGTTGATATAATGTGGCAAATATAGCCAATCATTGAATGATGTGTATAGAAATTGCTTAATTTGCTATGTAAACTCTCACCAAAACACATTAAATAAAAAAGTAAAAATAATTTTAAAAGCAGGAGAGTTCAGATTGATTTCATGTCAGATGGAGTTCAGTGATGACTCCATTTCAATCGTAACTGTTCCCTCCAAAGGACAAAACTCTATTTTCAATGTCCTGGAACTGCTGCTTTAAAGTTCTTCTCTCTGCCTCCTCTCAGACATACAAACGCTGCACAATGAACTCCATTTCTCTGACTCAATCGTCTATGGATTGGTAGCAGTCAAAGGGGACAAATGTACTGTAATCTTAAAATCTTCCTTGAGAAAAAAATAGAAATGATTGGTAATCCACTACTACTGGCACAGTCCTTCCAAGTTTCATCGAATGATTGACACATTTAGCAAACTATATGTTGCAAAGGTAAGTATGCTAAATTGTCTATGTCATGGCAATATTTTGCAAAGCTGTGATCATGAATGATGTGGCGATCAGTAGGAAGTGTATTGCTGAATTGCTGGTCTTGGCTGAATTCTGAAGTCTGTCCCTTTCGTACCACCTTCCAAACAGTGTCACGGTTACAATAGGTCCAGATGTCCCATTCTTGTCTACCAAACGTCCATCTTTTAGTACCTAAAGAACAGTGGAAAAAGTAGTGTCAGCTTTATTGAAATATACATTATATGCACACTAATGGTTTCAAACCATCATAGATATCATTATTAATCTAGAACAGTGGTTCTCAACCTTCCTAACGCCACGACCCTTCAATACAGCTCCTCATGTTGTGGTGACACCCTAACCATAAAATTGTTTTCATTGCTACTTCATTACTGGAATTTTGCTACTGTGATGAATCAGGTGATTCCCGTGAAAGGGTCATTTGACCCCCAAAGGGGTCGCGACCCACAGGTTGAGAACCACTGATCTAGATGCTCTGGCTTGAGGAGGAAGGAGTATGTAAGACAGGAAAGGAACAGTTAGTTTATATGTAATAAAGACTAGAGTGATTGTAAAAGGTTTGATACTTGAATTTCAACAATCAAATGTATCCTTAATTTAAGAAATCACCATTTACAAGAATTTAGAATCAATTTATAAACAAAGTAATCAGAAACGATTGTTATCAGGAGCCCTGGTGGGCTAGTAGTTTATGAGTTGGATGGTAATTGCAAGGTGAGCAGATGAAATCTACCCTGAATCCTCAAAGAAAGATGAAGCTCGCTCTCCTCTTAAAGAGTTACAACTTCAGGGACACTGGGGAGAAATTCTACTCTGTTCCATAGGGTCATGAAGAATCAGAACTGACTCAATGGCAGTGGTCTGCTTTTTATGGTCATTATTTAAAGATAGCAGGTAGATTCCAAATCCTGGCCACTTTATGTGTAACAGAGCAAAATGCTGTCCAGTCTTACATCAACTTCAGGATTACTGATATATTTGAGTCCATGGTTACTAAATCAGGAACTAACCCAAAAACCAAACCCACTGCCATCAAGTTGATACCGACTGACACAGAGCAACCCTAGGAGGCGGTAAAACATTACTGAGACAGGTAGCCTCACCTTTCTCTAAGGAGAGGCTGAAGGTTTTGAGTCTTGTGATTGGTAGCCCCTGCTGTGATAGATAGGTTTATTGTGCCAACCTAGCCAATTGGAACATGTGGAATTAATCAGACCTGCTTCGCCAAGGTGCTGGTGGGTACATCGCTTGAGCTTGAGGCTGGTGGGTCCTGTCAGCTTGCGTTGCTTGCTTTCAATAGCCCACCCGGGCCTGCTTCATTAAGCTCTGGGGCTACTGACTGTGGTTGACTCACCCTGCTGCTTGCTGTCTGTGGGCCGACTCTGCTTGCCTTGCCCCAGGGTAAACTCTGCTGTCTGCTGCCTTGCCCTTGGACCCAAAGCTCGAGTGAGTTGAAGGATTTCCAGTATATTAATTGTTCCAAGGAAGTGAGTTGAACTGAACCCTCTGTACTGCTGTGTAGACGAATTAGCAGTTATATTCTTTCTCTCTATATAAACCTATCTATATATACATAATCGTAAGTATCCCAGTTTCATTTCTCTACAGAACCCTGCCTAACACAAATGCTTACACAACAGTGCAAACAAGTAGCAAACTTACCATCTATACTCATGTATAAGCTGAGTTTTTCAGCACATTTTTTATGCTGGAAAAAGCCCCCTTGGCTTACACTCAAGTGAGGGTCCCACTTACCTGCTCTCCAGTGCAGCTGAAGTTTTTGTACTTTTAAAGTTATTATTGATACAATATTGTTTTTTGTTGACCCTCTTTTCCACTTACAGAGCTAGTTTACTTTTTTCTTTGAAATAAATATTCAAAAACATTTAACCTACTGATGCCTCAATTAATGTAATTTTAAAAAGTTGACAATGTTATTGACATATAATGCATATATCATACAATTCAATGGTTTAAATACATTTCAACGCAATCAATTTCAGAACATTTTCTTCATTCTTTTACTCATTATTATTTTTTTTAAATACATTTATTTGGGGCTCTGACATCTCTTATTACAATCCATACATTCATCCAGTGTGTCAAGAACATTTGCACATATGCCGCCATCATTATTTTCAAAGCATTCTCTTCCCACTTGATCCCCTGATAGCAGTTCCCCATTTCAATTAATGTAACTTTATTGGTAGCTATTTTTATTTTGAAATTTACCAGTTGCTGCTGCATTTCTCACCCTAGGCTTATAATGGAGTCCATACGTTTCCCAGTTTTTTTGTGGTAAAAGTAGGTGCTTCAGCTTATATTCGGTCAGTATCTACTCGAGTATATACGATAAGTAGCAAACAAATCAACCTCACTGCCGCTGAGTCCATTCCAATGTACAGTGTCTCTATAGAACAGAATGAAATTGCTCCTTCGGTTTTGAGACTGTAAATCTTTATGGGAGCTCAAAATCTCATCTTTCTCTCTAGGAGCAGACTGGTGGGTTTGAATTGCTAACCTTGTGATTAGCAGCCCAATGTATATAAGTCATACCCTTTCATTAAGGAGCTTAAAAGTTCATAGTAAAACTGAATAGATGCTAAACGTGAATTGGCGGGTTCGTGTAATAGAGAGAAGTTAAGTGATTCATGTGGAACCAATGGAGGTTTAGGAAGTCTGAAAGAGAAAACTTGGATTAATTTGTTTCCCAGAGTGAGGTATGACCTGGCACAAGTAGAAGCAGTTTGGGATTTCTCCCATGGACTGTATAACAGACTTTGCAAGAAGTGATAATTTAATGAGTAAAGACTCAGTCTGAGACAGTAATATGCATGACAGGTCTAGATAGCTTGTTTCCCCACTAAGTTTGGTTAGCAGAATAGTGTGCTGGAGCCAATAGTGCACAGGTTGTTAAATCGCCAGGAATATTGTCAGCTGGTGGTTAAATCCAGTCATGAAATTTCAAGGTAGAAATATTTACACCATGAAAATTGGCAGATCCCACAAGTGCTCCTCCATAGAATGAATTGTTAAAATGTATACCTCTGGATAGAACTGAAGATTAAAAGAAAGGAAAATAAGCCCTAACTAAGGTCAAAGAGGACAATAGGGACTGAATTATTCAAATACTGGAAGACTAGATCTACCCTGAAGACACGAAGAATTCTCTGCAAGAAAGGTATATGTGCCGAGGAGTATAGCAAGGAAATGGATTCATCAGTTGTAGAAGCCACATTTTGGATGGGGAAGAAATGGGAAATCAAATAATTCATATACTTCATTAATGGTGAAAAATAACTACATATCCTAGAAGGTCAGTATTGTGTTGATCACATATACACAGTGATACACAAGTTATCAGTCACTACCTATTAGTAACTAAAAGAACAAAAGACAATGTTAAATTATCATTTATTACAGAAAAACTATGGAAAGAATCAATAAGCCAAGAAGTTGGTCCTTTGACAGGATTCACAAAATTGACAAGCCTCTGGCAAATTTAACAAAGGAAATGAAAGAGAAGATGCAAACATCAACTATTAGAGATGAAAAGGGCAACATCACTACAGATCCAAATGAAATAAAATGAATAACACACTACTATGAAAGATTACAACTACAGCAAGCTTGATAGTTTAGAAGAAATGGACAAATACCTAGAAATATGCCATCTACCCAAGTTAACTCAGACAGATGTAGACAACCTGCACAGGCTCATTAACGAAAGTGGAACTAGAGAAGGTAATCCAGAAACCTGCCACCCTTCCATGCTAGGTATCCCCTAGCCTCTACTCAGCCCCAACCTTGATTCTGATTTTCCAGCTACTTTTGACTATGGGCCTCCCAGCATGCCCTGGGTAGAGATGTCTTCAGAAAAAAAAAATAGTTGTAGCTCAAGGTTCTTGTTTAGGGTCTCTACTTCTGACCCCAAATCTGAGGAGAGCTATAGGTAGGATTAGGATGGGGATGGGGAGGGAAATGGGGTGGGTTGGCGGGGTGGGGAGCAAGCACATGTGTGCTTTGCTATTTGTCTTCCTTGTTGTAAATTTAAGGTTGTTGTGAGAGAGAGAGAGCAAGAGAGAGGGAGAGAGAGAATCTTCCAACCAAGAAAAGCCTAGAATTAGACGGCTTCACAGGGGAATTCTACATAGTAAGTTTTCAGGAAAGAGCTGTTGCCAATTCTACACAGATTATTCCAGCATATAGAAAGGGACAGAAAACTCCCAAACTAATTCTATGAAGCCAGTATAACCCTGATATCCAGGCAAGATCCCACGAAGATGGAAAAATACAGACCAATCTCCCTCATGCACACAGGAGCAAAATTTCTCAATACATTTCTAGCCAATAGAATTCAACAACATATCCAAAAATCCATCATGACCAAATGGAATTCATGTGAGGGATGCAAGGATGGTTCAACATTTTAAGAAAAATCAATGTAACCCTCCTCACAACCAAGACAAAGACTAAGAACCACATGATCATATCAATAGATGTGGTAAAAGCATTTTATAACGTCCAACACCCATTTCTGATAAAAAAAACACTCAAAAAATAGGAATAGAGGGGAAATTCCTCAACATAATAAAGGCAATGTATGAAAATCCAAAGGCCAAAATCACACTTGAGGAACCACTGAGAACACTTTCCCTCCGAATGGGAACTACACAAGGATGCCCCTAACACCACTCTTACTCAGCATCATGTAGAAAGTCTGAACAGCATCCATTGGAGAACAGAAAGAAATCAAGGAAATACAACTGAGCAAAGAAGAAGTAAAACGGTTGCTATTTGCAGATGATATGATTTTATATACATAGACCCCCAAGGACTTCTTAAAAGACTGTTGGAAACAATTGAAGCCTTTTGTAAAGTATCAGGATAAAATTAACAAGCAGAAATCAATTAGATTCCTATAGACCAGCGAAGAGAGCTTGGAAAAGGTTCACTGCTTCTTAATTGGTCACTGTTCATGTATTGTTTCTCTTTTAGTAACTTGTTCATTGAAGGGACAAAATAAAATACCAGAGCTACATTTTACTTTATATTTGAGTAAAAGTTTAAAATGAATTAAACAGAATCCTTTATTTTTTGGTCATTCATCTCTAATATCGTAACATTATGTCTGTTTTGGCTTTCATAGGATTAACTGCTCAAAATTCAAACCCAAACCCAAACTCATTGTCACTGGGTCAACGCAGACTCATAGTTTACCTGACAGGGCAGGGTAGATAAATGCCCCTCTGTGCTTCTGAGACTCTAACTCTTTACAGAAGTAGAAAGCCTCATCTTTGTCCCAAGGAGTGACTGGTGTTTTCAAACTGCTGACCTTGCAGTTAACAGCCCAAAGGGTAACCACTATGCCACCTGGGCTCCTGCTATTTAAGATTAGTGACTGGTTTTTAGGTGCTAACTAGAACGTAACATTTTTACCAATTTCTTGTTGTACATTTTCCTAAAATATACTTTACATTTTACTGGCTGACCTCTTAAGCAGTGCCTATAGTTTGACCGTTTGGTGATTCTCTTAGCCATGGAAATCACTGTGGGATGTGTAAAATGATAGGTCTCATCTGTAGCATTTTAGATATAGTGGGTATGGAGTGCAATCTGACACTGATCTGGACTTAAAAGATGTTCAATACCTGTGACTTATTTTTGGTTTTTCCTCTTAGTCATAGACAGCTTTGTTAACCAGGTAAATTTTGCAGTAAACACAAAAACCTCTCTGTCATTGCATAAATGCTGACTCCTAGTGACCACATAGGATAGGTGAGTTTCTGAGTGTGTAACTCTTGGCAGAAGCAGAAAGGCACTGCTAACCTTGAAGTTAGCAACCCAAAGCCTAACTATGGTGCCTTTTGCATTAAGTATTCAAAACGAAACTCTGATGTTTCTGTAACCCTTTACTATGCACAGGAGCTCTGGTGGCAGAGTGGATATGTTGGGGTGCTGACTGCAAGGTCAACAGCTTGAAACCATCAGCCAAAAGCCCAAGCTTTCTACTCCCGTAGAGTTACAGGCTCAGAAACTCGCAGGAGCAATTCTCTCCTGCCCCAGAGGGTCACGAAGACTCCGCATTGACGTGGTGGCGGGGAGTTTGGTTTGAGGTTTGTTGGTGTGATTTTCTCTCCTCGTGAACTGTTGTCACAATACACTGTTGTATTTGAACATCATCCAAACAATGAGGAAGGTAGGAGAGGAAATTGCAAGATGAAGTGGCTTTCCCAGGATTGTGTAATGAATAACATTTCTGTTTTCAGCCTCAGCCAGTGCTTCTGATGTGCACAAGGGTTGTTTACAATGATAAAGCAAGGTGTCCTCACGCTTTTCAACTTGGCTAGTAACGCTCCATCCTGTCAGTCTAAAGCTAGGGAGAGGAAAAGACGCGGGCTTTTGCTGTTCTTCTGCGCCGTGGAATCTGTGCCAACTCAGAGCAACAGAAAGAAACACTGGCCAGGAGTCATCCTAACACCTGTTGTTCCAGCCATTGCTGCAGCCATTGTGTCAATCCATCTCATTGAAGGCCCCCTCTTTTTAGCATGACTTTAGCAAGCATGAAGTCCTTCCTGACAACAAGCACACTGTATGTGACACAAGTCTTACTGTTTGGTCCACGCAAATGCCTTAGTATAGTCAAGAAAACATCTTTCTGGTATGCTCTGTTTTGAGCCAAGATCCATCTGACATCAGCAATGATACCCCTTGTTCCACTTCCGCTTCTGAATGTAGTTTGAATTTCTAGCAGCTCCCTGTTGATGTACTGCTACAAACATTTGTTAATTGTCTTCAGCAAAATCTTACTTGCATGTGATATTGTTGGATAATTTCTAACAATTGTTGGACAATTCTGGTGGGTCTTCTTTGTAATGGGTACAACTGTGGATCTCTGGACAGTTAAGTGTGTTGAAATCGCTGCAAAACTTATCTCCTATAACAATATGTAAGAGGAAGTCTTGCCAGCCTTGCCTCTAAGGAGCATTCTGGTCATACTTTTTCTAAAACCGATCTATTTGTCCTTTAGCAGTCCAGGGGACTTTCAGTGTTCTTCTCCAGCATCACAATTCAAATGCATTGATGCTTTTTCAGTCTTTTTTATTCAATGTCAAACTTTCACATGCATATTAGGCATTCGAAAATACCTAAGATAAAATCCTTGACAACTTCGACTTTTCCTCATTCATCATGATGTTACCTATTGTCCAGTTGTGAGGCTTCTGGTTTGCTTTGCATTGAGTTGTAATCCACACCGAAGGCTGAAATACTTGATCATCATCAGCAAGTGCTTCATGTCCTCCTCACTTTAGGCAAGCAGTTGAAATGCCCTTTTTGACGATGAATGGGATACCATTCTTTTTTATTGTTCATTCCAGTCAGAATAAATCATATGATTTTCTAATTCAAAATAGCCAACACCAGTCCATTTTAGCTCACTAATGCCTAAAATGTCGATTTTTATGCATTCTATTTCGTTTTGACTTCCCACTTTCCTAGATGCATAGATACTTCATACATTGCATGTTTTGATTCCTAGTTGAGGTTTTCAGCAGTTTCTTCTCATTTTGAGTCATGTCCCATCAGCAAGTGAAGGTCCCGAAGGCTTTCCTCCCACACCATTTACTCCATCCGTCACACTACAGTCAACACTATTTTGAGAAAGCAATTCTTCCTCGGTCATATGTGTAGGGCCTTCCAATCTGAGGGGCTCATCGTCTGGTACGTGAATTCTTTCAGCATTGAGAAGCAAGAATCAAGGACAACCATCGCAGAAACCTACTAACATAAGGAGGCTTG
>NW_022107431.1:37936996-37950652 GCF_000313985.2 Echinops telfairi | reverse complement strand
AGCCCAACAACAGGCTGAGTGGTTAGACAAGGGGGAAAAGTCTAAGTGAAATGGACTTAGTTTCTTCTTTTGTGACACAAGCTAGTTTCAAAAAAACTTTTCTTTTTAAACACAGGCTCAAGGAATGAGCTCTTCCAAGCCGGAGAAAGCTGTGTGTGTTTCTTTGGGGGGACATTATTTTTATTTTAAGATAATAGATGTCTTTAACTGTAAACAAAATGAAACTTTTGTCCACCCCCTCCACCAAAAAAAAAAGGTTATTGGAGGAATTTGGCAAATGTCAAGGATCCGAGTCTGCAATAAACAACCCAAGCTCTAACAACAACCAAGAGAACTGGAAACAGGACATACCATTGAAGTCTCAGACATCATGAGAGCAAAAAAAAAAAAAAGTTTATTTTTAGGGACAGGTCAATGACAATGCCTAGTCGCTAGCGGTAGACAGGGTGGGTAAACTGCTGACCCCTCCTCCTCAGGCCCCAGCAGCTCCACAAACAGGAAACGGGTGGGTGGAGGTGGTGGGGCACTTCTGGCCGAAGAATTTGCCTACGTCATGGGTCCTTTCATTCTCCCTGCCCCCTCCCCACAGCTGAGCCTCCCTCTTCCTGCCGCGCAGTTGGGGGTTTTCCTCCCATCCCCCTCTCCCCCTGCTCCAGCACTGGCTGTGACCCTCCCTGGGAACGTGGGGAGGGTGGGGGCTGAGGGCGCAGGCCACCTCTGGACCGCAGCCAGCCCCCGGGCCTCTGCCCCTTTCCGAGGGCTGTCTGAGGGAGCAGGCCCGAGGCCGGGAGGGATTCACGAGGGGTGCCCGGGGCGCGGGCCCCACAGGGCTAGGGCGCTTTGAGTGAGATTTGTACACCGCAAACGTTGAGGGCAAAGATGCAGACATCGTCCCCAGTTTTACTTGCTTTCAGAGAACAAATAAAATGGACATACCCCCACCCCACCCCCCGCCCCCCCAAAAAACAACCAAAATTCTCCTACCTCAAATTTTCCAGGTGACAGCTGAATTTTACTAAGTAACACTTCGGGATAAACATACTCGGTTTCGAAGGTGCCACTTAGAGAGAACATTTCAAATCTTGTAGAAGCAGTTTCTACCACCTCTCCACAAGATGTCAAGATAGTCGTTTTGCATTTCAGCAACGTGCAGACCTATGCAGAACAGATAGGGACAATGTCAGAGACGTTAATGATGTCGTCATGTGTGCAATCGAAAGGTAGCTAGATTAGGGACAAAGTGGGGGGTTTCCTCCAAATGCTGTGCTGGTGGAAATCGGCTGGCAGTGGAATACTAAAGGGGTTGGAAAGAAATCAGGCACACTAATTAGACACCTAGGCTTACACACAACTCTTGGCACCAGCGACATAGCATCACACAGGTGCACTCTCTTGGGATTTCTTGCTCTGGTTTCAGCTCCTGTTCTAGTGCTCCTTCCAGGTGTTGTTCCCTGCTCCCCAGAAACAGCCTTTTCCAGTGGCGAACTTTCCCACGGCCCCGGCCTTGCACATGTTCCTGAGATAGCATGTGCTTACTGTCTGAGACTCTATTACCTGAGACTGTTACGTTTCTGGAGTGGGTTAGGCCTCGGTTCTTTGGTTTGCACGCTGAAACAACGTTTTGGGATCTGAGTGGGCTGTTTTGAAGGACAGGAAAAGTTTCTGGTGTTACCTTCTCAAAAGGATACATGCCAAGTCTGGGAAGTGTGTCAAGCCACATGGAAGCCATGCTGATGTTCACAACTGGGCATGAACATGTGCTCAAGAGCACCCACGCGTGTGGACCTGGGGGGTATCTGGGAGGCCAGAAGCCCAAGAACCCTAGAGGCTAAGAGCATGTGCACCAAGAGGCTGTGGAAAGGGCCCAGCAGGCCCTGAGTAGGCCCGGTGCTGTCCTGAGGGGGCACTCCTGGGCGGAGCAGGTGCACCCCCACCCTCTGACCTGCCACAAGACCAGAGCAAGGTAAAAGAGAGCAGCCTTCCCACAGCCACAATATTCCAAACCTTGGGCTGGGGAGGTGTGGGTGATGGTACTGGTTGCCCTCATTGGCTCAGTTAAGCCCACCTGGATGATGTCATGAGCCTGGGCCTAGTATTTGGGCACCCAGGTGTACCTCTCACCTGGCTCAGGGCTTGAGTATGAGCATGCTCAATTTGGGGGCTTCATAGGTGTTCAAAAGGTTGCCTGATGTCCTTCAAACCTCCTTTATGGGGGCCTTTTCAGGCATGGGAGGGACAGCCACCGGGTTCTTTCCCTCATAAAGTTACTCGGATACAAAAGTGCTTTTGCCGCGTGAATTCTTTGAGCATTGAGAAGCAAGAACCAAGGCAAACCACCCCAGAAACCTAACACAATCAATTTCAGAGCATTTCTTCTCATGATCCTTGTTGTTGGCGCCCGGTTTCCTCCCCACCCCAAACCTGCCCCCTACCCTGTCCCTAGGTATTTAGTGATCCAGTTACTACCTCTAGAGATTTTTATTCGGCAAGGTGATGATTTGCTTTCACCTTTTGATAAGGGAATTTGGACCATGTTTCTCATATTTACCTGCTTTATTGAAAATGACAAATGATTTGAGAAGCAAATTCACAGATACATTTAGAGTGAAGCCATTAATTTGCATATCCAATGATGACACTTTGGGCGACAGTGGTACTGAAGTCAAGTGGATGATTAAAAGGTTCACTCCCTCCTAAAAGGTGACCTGGGTTCCCTCGTTCTCCCTCTCTCCCTTTCTCTCTCTCTCTCTCTCTTTCAGAAGTAACCACAGAAAATCCACCATAAAGCACAAATTCATAATCAGCACTATATAGGACGTTTGTCATTTTACACTGACATTGCTACTTATTTTGAGTTTGAAAAATGAACATTATTGATGTACAGATGTATCAGTAAAGCTCGTTAAGGATGCCTTCTTACTGAGATGCAACCCATGGTCAGGTTAATTTTGGAAAATAAAAAAAGTGCTTAAAGCAAGCAATCAGGTTATGCTGATTCCCATCACCAATGACATTTGATTCATCGCAGAATATCTCTGTGTGCACATAGCGTATGTCTGTGTGTAACATTGTCAACACATGCACTCATATTAAGAAGCGAAACCTACCTCTTGGTACTCTGGGCTGGATATGAAAATTTAACCCTCGAGCCCACTAACAAGTTCTGTCACCTGAGTTGGTCTTACCTGCCAGTACTCTTTCGCCCTTTTCCCGTGGAGTCCCGTGAAAGCTCCTAGAACATAGACTTCACTCTCTTCTTTTCCTAACATTCTGTAGCTTAAATGACAGCAGAGCTCTTTCTGGCAGACAGTAAGGTTTCCTGCACGTTCATACAGCTCGGTGAAGTTGAACTGGTCAGCGTGAACGTTGCCCCCAAAGGCATGCTTCTGTGTTGGGAATGGTTTGATGCTCCTGGCATAGGCGTCCCAGTCGACAGCTGCGGGGTAGTCAGGGGAGCGCCGGGGGTGGGAGTCCACCTGGGAGAGGAGGAGCTGTCCCGATGCCGTTTCCATATCATAGTGATACACGCTGGGGCCCTTCGGGCCATAGATGCCACTCCCTGTGGATGGAGGAAGAGACAGCCAAGCAACCATCAGAGTTGGGAATATTACCACATCAAGGACATTGGTCACAAGGAGATGGCAACAGACCATCTAATGACATTCTGTTGGAAGACACTCAACGATGGATGGTCTCATTTTAAATAACTTTAACAACAACAGGGTTGTTTTACTAACATCACAGAAATGAAGGTCACTATAAAAATCTTCACAGTCAGGGTTTCCTGAAAGGTAGGGGGAAATAATGGAAGCTTCTCTGTTGTTCCCCACTGTGGTGGCCTTCAAAAATGTCCCAGATGTTTCAACATTCCTCTCACCAAAATGTGGGTCTCCTTGAGTGTGATGGAAGTAACAGTGAGTGACCAGATCCTAAAAGGTTTTCTCTCTCTTCTCCCCCCTCCCTCCCTCTAAAATTCCTTGCAGTGGTTCTCAACATGTGGGTCACGACCCCTTTGGGGGTTGAACGACCCTTTCACTTTCACAGGGGTCACCAGATTCATAACAGGAGCAAAATTACAGTTATGAAGTAGCAACAAAAATAAATTTATGTTTTGGGGCATCACCACCATGTGAGGAACAGGAAGTCAGTTGGCATGTCTTCAAGCTAGATCACACAGCTGTAGGGAAAAACCAAATGTTGAGAAACCGACCACCTACAAGCAGTCCCTGAGGATCTGAGGCCCCTGCCAATAACCCTCTGGGTAAGCCCTCCTCACAGCAGATCCTGCAGGCCCAACTTTCAGGTAACACCAGGCCCACCTTCCAAATGCCTACAACTTCATCAGGAGACAACCTGAGCTAGGACCACCCAGCATCTCTCACTCCCTGCCATGGAGTCGACGCCGACGCATAGTGGTCCTGTTTGGCAGGTCAGAATCGAACTGCCTGTGTGGTTGTCTGAGTAGAAAGCCCATGTACCCACTACACCACCAGGATACCTCTGCTCTGCCACACCCCTTCCAAATTCTTGACCAGCAGAAACTGTAAGATAAACAAGGCTTGTTGTTTTAAGCCACTAAGTGTTAGGCCAATGTATTACACAAGAATAGATCAAAAACACACTTCCTCCTCCTTTGCTACTATAATATGAAGGGTGCTTCAAACAATTCATCCAAAAACGGGATGAAAAGATAGAATTTTCCACAAACTTTTTGAAGCCTCCTCCGATTGTGTTTCTGAGACATCTCTGTTCAGCTCTGCTTTGCCATTTGCGGCCTGATAGCCTTTGGCAAATGACCTGTATTTTCTGTGACTCAGTTTGCTAATTTTTTAAAAATTATTTTATTGGGGGCTCATACAATTCTCATCACAATCCATACATACATCCATTGTGTCAAGCACATATGCACATTTGTTGCCTTCATCATTCTCAAAACATTTGCCTCCCACTCTAGCCCCTAATATCAGTTGCTCATTTTCCCCCTCCCTCCCCACTCCCCACTCCCTCATGAACCCTTCATAGTTCATAAATTATTATAGTTTTGTCATAAGTTACCCTGTCTGATGTTTCCCTCCACCCTCTTCTCTGTTGTTCATCCCCCAGGGCGGAGGCAATACTTAGGTTCTTGTAATTGGTTCAGTTTGCTAATTTATAAAAAGGAGATGGTAACACCCATCCCATAGAGTTAGCCATAAATTTAAACAACATAATTCACATGGACTCCTGAGCACAACCATCGTTTTTATAATCAAACTTCAGTTTTGAGATTGGGGATAAGAAGGTGACGAACAGGGACAAAACCCAACCAAAAGGCAAACAGTTAAGACGGGTTATAACATTTAGAAAGAACTTCAAAAAGTTCTTGGGAAAATGGAGGGAAGATATCATGGAATTTTTCCATGAACTTTTTGAAAACCCCTCTTAGAAGCTTCGACTATCACCCTGTTTTGAATTACCTGTCATCCTTTTACTGGTATGATGTAGGTTAGCAGCAAGAAGATTCACTCTCATTTGCATTGCCCAAGCTGAATGAAATTCAATAGCTGTCAGAAAGGGTAAGCTATTCATCCAAGCTGTTGGGAACAATATGGTGTCGACTTGGGACTCTTCCACCAGTCGCACAGCAGGCTCACGGAAGAGTATATCAAAGCAGGTGAAAATACCAAACTTTCCAAAGGTGGTGTCGAATGTCACCACTTCTGGCTTTCTAGTGGCATTAAATTGAAACTCACCGTAGAGGTGGTGCTATAATAAAACAGAGGGGGAAATACAAGTAAAACGTTTTTTTATTAACGAAATGACTCATAACTTTGTAAAGCTAGTTATAGGCTTGGCTTTAGGCAAGATCACACCAGGAGAGTACCATCATTGGAGATGAATGAATCCAAAGACTGGGAGCAGATTTCCAAGAAAACAAGTAGGAACTATTATCCACATGTATCTATAGCAATCTCTCTCTCGCTCTGTTTCTCTCAATTAGGAGCCAAAGACTTGCCCATGCATGCCAAAGAGTATCAGCTTCTTGAAGAGGGAGCCGTGGAAGATTCCTGATACTAGAAACAATAAAGGGGTCATAAGATAAATGACAGTTGCCATGTCCCTCTTTGTAGCATACCAAAGTAAACTTAGATGTCGAATTTCCTATTACAGAAGGGTATATTCTCTAATTCTCTCTGATTCATTCTAGGAAAATCCTGAAGAACTAGTCTAACCTAATATCATAGTCAGGTTCAATAGCTTCATAAAATAGTCACCATAGAAGGAAATACTGAGGAATGGGGCAAAGACCATTAGAATTTCTATATATATTGTCTAAAGCAGCTGTTGTCAACCTGGGGTTTGACTGACCCTTTCACAGGGGTCACCTAAGACCATATTTTCGATGATCTTGGGAACTGAGACACCGCTCCTCTGTCTCCAGGGGGTCTGCCTACATGCAGATACACCCACATACGGAGTCACCACAACATGAGGAACTGTATTAAAGGGTCAGGGTATTAGGAAGGTTGAGAACTACTGGTCTAAAGTATAGAAGATATTCATGACCCAGATACTCTTGCCATCATGTGTCCAAAGTAAAGAGTCACAAATGGTCCCCATGGAACCCTGAGGGGAAATGAGACACATGCCCCAAACTTTGGACAGCCCCAGCTGGCTCACTGACCCCTAACTGTTAGAGTGCACTGTGCCATCCTGCAGTTTACTTGAGGCTGGATACTTCAATTTCCCTGGAGCCCCTGGACAGGACACATGGTTGATGCATCGACCACTGATTGGAGGGTTGGTGGTTCAAATGCACCCCAGGAGCACTTTGAAAGCAAGGCCTGACCTTCTGCTTCTGAGAGAGCACAGCGTTGAAAACCCTCTGGACCAGTCCTGCTCTGCACCCAGGCGGTCGCCAGGAGTTGGCAGTCGACACAGCTACAACTGGATTAACTAACTGTGCTCCCTGGGTCAGCACTTACAGAGCAGCTTACATTCACCCTTGCAAATGAACTGATGGAAGAATTGCCATTTTACTCCTTGTATTAGTGATTTGAAGGAGAACATGAAAATCTATATAAGAGAATACGTTAAAAAAATTGCACCTAGTGTTCCAGTTCCTACATGTATAGGTTTAATCCAGACAAAATCGTTTTAAACATGACTCTGTGATCAGGGAATAGCTGTAGTTAAGTTCTCTTGGTAATACATTTGTTTTCATCTGCTTTTAAGGATGCCTTTTATTTTAAAGTCCAGCCAAAACAATGGCTTCTGAAGGCATCTGTGGGCCAGTTAAATTTAAGACAAGGAAGTCAGCAACATTTTGGGAAGATTCCAAAGCTCTATCATCCTGATACATTTTCTCAGAGGACACAGGATGACGACAGGGGCTTATTGGGGTAAGAGTGGATTGGAAGAAAGTGGAAAAACTACATTGGTGAGAAGAAAAGCCAGAAAATTTGTCCCAAGGGATATTCTTCCATCATGACAACACACCCACTCGTTCTTTGTACTGTGAGGATTTCATTGGAAAGCCTCGCTCCATCCTCCCTACAGCCCTGATCTTGCCCAGTCAGAGTTCTTTTTGTTCCCAAAGCTCAAAAAACATTGAAAAGGAACACGATGCCCAAACTGCCATTTTGACAGGGCATGAATTGGAGTTGGAAATACAGCCTTCAGAAGTAAATAGACCTAGTTGGAGCTTATGTTGAGAAACCATAACTTCACTTTTGAAATTTTTGTTTAATAAAGGTCTCTATAATTTTGTAGCAATGCTCTTTGACTTTTCGTAAAGGAAAAGAAATTGTCAAAAACACATCCAACAGTTCCATGAGAAAAAGAACTGCCAATCTGCCCCTTTCAATATTCCAGTCTGGAAACCGCTAGAGGAGTTAGTTCTGCTTTGTCACATAGGGCCAGTATGAGCTGCCACGAACTTTCCAGCACCTAAAAGCAAGATGTTTCTAGAAATCTTTATGAAAATAATAAAATTATTTTGGGGAGGGAAATCAAGGTGAAATATAATGCATACATAGCCTATTAGAAAGGTGTTGAAATGGTCCTTCATTGAGATCATTATTTTTATAAGTAATCACATAAATCCTTTTATTAGAAAGAAGAGAGGACGCTATGATGACCTCAATCTAGAAACTAATATGGAAATGATATAAAGATGCTTTCAACATTGGATGAATGTGTTTTACTTAGGTTAATTTCCTGGCTATCAAATCACACAAATGTTCTTAGTATTTATTTTTGCACCAGTGATTTCAAAACTCTTTTTGTGGTTTGTTACTTAAAAAAAATCATGTAACATGTACATATTGCAATATTCTAACAAATCTGGAAACGTCTTGAATCAGGGACTAAAGAAACCAAGAGTGAACAATTAGAGAACGACATGGCTGAGATCGAGAGCTTCATGTCTTACCTTATGATAACGAGCCACCAGTTTCCCCTCCGCGTTGTACACCACATTGGTATTGTACTGAAAATAGCCAGTGGAAGGGCAGGTGGAGTCCTGGGAGTTACACTTCTTTTTGTCCCCAATATTTGCCACGACATAGATAGAGTTGTTCTTGGCCATGCAACTGAGTCTTGTTTGTACTGGTGTGTGACCAAATCTAAATCAAGTTTTAATATAGGCATTTCAATTTCAAAGACTATTTTCATCACTTCGGACAAGAAATCTTTGAGCCTTAGTGTAACTAAATTTGATGTCAAAATGACTCATTAAAAAAAAAATCACATGGGAAAGCCACAGGTTAAATCCCATAGGGATAACTCCAGAAAATCATTATTCACTTGCCTACATCAGCAATTGCCTCTGCTCTACTGAAGGAGGGAGGCACACAGACACATGCTCTCCTCGCCCTTTTCTCAATAAAATAATTAAACTAAATAGCATGTAGGGCAGGAAGATTAAACAAAATCAATTAATCCAATTAAGTAACAACTGCAAAACAAGAAAATTATATTTAAAAGCTACACTGAAATCTAACTCAGTAACATAAAAAATAAATTCAATGACATCGATAAAATCCCATCAATTAATATAAACAAGTTAATGTAACTTAACACAAATAAAGTAAATTCAATTAAATACAGTTGATCCTTGAACAACCCAGTTTGAACTACATAGGCCCACTTATTTGCAGATTTTTATTTTTTAACCCTGCATGGAGCTAGTCATCTCGCCGTGAACTGTTCATCTCCCCAGTACATTCCGTCTTATAGTGGCAAGGAATCTCTTGCCACTCTCACGTGTTTGTCATCATGTGTACTGCAAGACCATCGTCCTTGGATACCATCATGGGACTCACGTGAAATACCACTGCTGATGCTGGAGGTGCTCTCCAGAGGCAGAGAAAGTCAGCGTGGTGTTACAAGAAAAACAAGAAAACTTGAATTGCTTCATCATGGACCACAGGTTGAGGCTTGCAACGGTGACTGCCCACCATTTTGACATAAATGAATCCAGCATGAAAACAGTGGTGGAGCCCTGGTGGCGGTGTTGACTAAGCGTTGGGCTGCTAACCTCAAGTTTGGTTGTTCAAACCCAGCAGTCTCCCCAAGGAAGTGAAAAAGGGGTATTTCTTCCCAAGAAAGATTTATAGTCTCAAAATTCCCACAGAGGGTCCCTCTGAATCAGAATGGACGGAACAGCTGTGGGGTTTGTTGTTGTTTTTAGTAAGAACAACTATAAACGAAGAAAAAAGACTTCTGAAGCTCTCACTGCAGTTACAGCAGCGAGTGTGCGAGCCTTGCATTTTTTGTGAGATTCGTTGTATCTCCTATTGAAATTGCAACTATTTTCGTGAGTGCCAGAAATAGTATCTCTACAGAGTGTGTGTCGTTGACCATTTTTGTAACCAGTAAGGTTCCTAGTCAACAGTAGGTTATGAACTGGTGATAGCTAAGGAGTCTGAAAGAACCCTGTCACTGGAGTGGTTGCACACTGGGCTGCTGACCATATGGTCGGCAATGAGAAACCACTAGGTGCTCTGAGAGAGAGATGTGGCTGGTTACTCAGGAAAGAGTTACAGTCTCGGCCATTCACAGGGGCACTTCTGTCCTGCCCCGTAGGGTGGCTCTGAGTCAGCATCCACTCCGTGGCTGTGACCTTGGTTTCTTGGTTTACTGAAGGGGTCAAAAGTTACCCATGGGGTTTCTCCTACTCACAGGCTGCTTAGCTCTCCCTCCTTTGCTGGTTCCTCCTCTTCTCCATTTCAGAACTGAACCCCATTCCACTCACAAACCCCTTTCCTCTGAATAATCTGTTCACTTACTTCCCCAAGCGTAATAAAGATATTAAATCACAGAAGGCTACTACATGGTATTTAATATTAAAGATATTAACTCACAGAAGGTTTCCTTTTGCAGCTAATGAAATGTCAGACTAATCTATCTATCACAATAGGCAACTCTTAAAGTCCCTGCCGTCCGGTCCACGCTGACAACCTACATGCCTGGCAACGCAGCCGCACCCTTCTGCTTTGGTGAACACGCGGTTTAGGCACTCACAACCCTTAACTCAAAGAGCGCTACCATACCTGTGAGGGTCTCGGCATGGAATCCAGTCCACCTCAGGGGCTGGGACATCCTCCAAAAAAGGGAAGACAGTTTCCCATCCAAATTCCCATCCATAGAGAGCATCTTCAGGAGTCACAATGATTTGAGCGCCCTGTTCAAAAACGAATCAAATCACAATGATTCCTCCAGGCACAACCTAGCTAATTCACCACAAACCTGTGATGCAGTGGTCCCATGCTTGGTGGCAGGCTCGCGCTTTGATCTTATCAGTTGTTTCCCAGAAGAAAAGTCCCGGGCAACCTGCTCCCATAAAGATTTCAGCCTAAGAAACTCTAGGAAGCTGTTCTCCATTTCCACAGCATCGCTGGGAGCCAAGCTTGACTAGACAGCACACGGCAACAAGCTTGTACCAGCTCTGAGTCCCCGGCCCGCCCCCCACCCCCTCGCGCCACCCGTAATTTCTAACCAGCAGAAATAAAAGAATACCTGCTCAGCTGCCTGCTTAATAACTTCCTCCAGGATATCTATATTCTTGTTCATCAGGGCCAAGGCATCTTGCTGAGAAACCGGTGTCAGTGTTTTATTTGGCAGTATGACGGCATGTTCGTACACCGCGGCTGTGAAAGTATTCAGGGCACCCACATGCAGGGTAAGTAGGGCAAACACTGCTGCGGAGGTTTGGAAAGAAGCAGCAGTCATGGCCAAGATCTAGTAGTATCTGAAAGTGAAAGTTACACCCTTGAAGTCTTTATAGAGGAGGGTGTATTATATAACTACTTATACTGCCAACTACTGGACTTTGATGTAACTGTTTATAAATAGCACTGCCGGCTAATGAAAACGGATGTAGCTGTTTCTGCATTTATCACTGAAAACTCAAAACCAAACTCACTGAACCCTTTCGAATGGATGTTGACTCATGGTGATCCACAAGGGCAGGGTAGAACGGAATGACCTTGTGAGTTTGGGGCACTATAGCTCTTTTACAGCGTAGAAAGCCACCCCACCCCTAGCCCAGGCCCTTGGTTTTCCCTCCCTAGTAGTGACTGGTGATTTCAAACTGCTGACATTGCAGTTAGCAGCCCAACTGTAACCACTACTGCTTGTCTATAAACAACTGTTTTCTTTCTTTCTTTTTGTACAACTGTTTTCACATGAGTGTAATCACTGCCCCCTACTGACCACCCATAGAATGGTTTATAGATCTGTATGTATCACTGCTAGCTACTAGAATTTCATTTTAGAAATGCATTATGCTGGACAACTTTTGAGGAAATTAATATTACAATTCAATCATGCAGCCAACATATACAATGATAAGATCTTTTGCCAATTTTTAGAAATTTAAATATACTGTAATTGTGCTAGTTTCCATTAGTAAAATAACCCAGCTCATTATATTTGCGTTTTAAAACAGTGATATAAATGTCCAGTAACTACCAGTTATATATACTCACATGGAAGCAACTGTATATAAGTCCAGTAGCTTGTAGAATAGTTAAATGCAATTGGGCCACTTTATTCATAGAAACCATCACTTGACTGTCATTTTGTCACGTTGTGCTGGCTCGCCTGTGATTTGATGCTGGAAGACATGCCGTCAGTCTTTAAGATACCAGCAGGGTCGCCCATGTGGACAGGTTTTAGTGAAGCTTGCAGACTGAGAACAGGTTAGAGAGGAGGAATAGACAGTCCGTCCCTAAGAATGAGCCACTGAAACTTTCTGCAGAACAGTGGACTATTGTCTGGCATAGTGCCAAAAGATGAGTGCCGGCCTGGAAGACACTCAAAATATGACTGAGAAACTGTTGCCTTCTCGATATCGAGCTAACTGCATGGTTCAAAACCAGGAAAGGGGTGTGTCAAGGTTGCATCCTTCCACTACATTTATTCAGTCTGGGTGCTGATCAAGTCATCTGAGAAGCTGGAGTACATGAGGAAGGCTTGCAAGAAGGCCCATTAACAAGCCACTGAATGAGAGCAGTACCCCTTGCTCATTGAAAGTGAAGCGGGCTTGAAGCATTCACTGATGAAGATAAAAAACTAGCATGGGCTACAGATCAATTTAAAGAAAACACCAAATAGACAAATTCATGCTAAACAGGGGAAACATTGAAGTTGTCAAAAGTTTCATTTTATTTGTGTTACCGATAACAAGGCTGTTTATTAACCTGTGACAGGCAGATGGCACATCTTTGTTTGCTGAAAGCCAGGAGGATTCAAAGCACTTGCTGATGAAAACCAAGGATTACAACTCAGTGTACAGAAAATAAAATATCCTCACGACTTGGCCAGTAGACAACAGCATAATAAAAAAAAAAAAGGAAAGAGTGAAGTTGTCAAGGATTTCATTTTACTTGGATTCATAATCAATGTTCATGGGATCAGTACTTAAGAAATAAAACCCTGAAAAAAAAAATACAACCCTCTAGGATACTGGGCAAATCTGTTGCACAAGACCCCTTTAAGTGTTAAAGAGTAAAGATGTCAGTTTGAGGAATAGCGTGCCCCTGAGACAAGTCTTGGCATTTTCAATCACCACATACGATGGGAAATGAATAGAGAGAAAATGGTTTGACAAACTGTGACTGCAACCATGGGCTCCATCATAAGGGTTATGAGGGGCACACGCTTGAACAGTGTTCCATGCTGTGGTTCACGGTGTGTTAACAACAACTTAACAACAGCACTCTGGAGAAAACAACAGGACTGATGGTTCTGTGGGGACATAGGTGGGCGGGGGGGTGAGGGGTGGGGGTGGAGGAAGTGGGTGTTAACAAACCCAGGGACAAGGGAACAACAAGTGATCTAAAATCGATGGTGAGGAGAGTATAGGAGGCCTGATATGGCTTGTCCAAGGGCAATGTAACCGAGAGGAATTACTAAAACCCAAATGAAGGCTGAGCATGATAGTGGGACAGGAGGAAAGTAAAAGGAAATAGAGGAAAAAACTAGGAGGCAAAGGTCATTTATAGAAGTCTAAATACAGGCATGTAAATATATTGATATATGATGATGGGGAAATAGATCTATGTGCATATATTTATAGGTTTAGTATTAAGGTAGCAGATGGACATTGGGTCTCCACTCAAGTACTCCCTCAATGCAGGAACACTTTGTTCTTTAAACTGGCATTCCATG
>NW_022107431.1:37932986-37935236 GCF_000313985.2 Echinops telfairi | reverse complement strand
CAACTGTTTACAGAAGTAGAAAACCCAGTCTTTCTCAGAGCTGCTGGTGGTTTTGAACTCCTGACCATGCTTATCACAGCCCAATTCATAACAACTACATAACCACACATCCTTGTAAACAAGAGGGCTAGAAATAAGAAAACAAACACTTATATGGTAGGCTTGACACTAGATCAGGGAAAATATGGATATCCTAGGATGGCATCACTGCCATCTAGCCAATTCTGGCTTATGACTTCAAATCTTTACAGCAGTAGATAGCCTCATCTTTCTTCCACGGAGTAGCTGGTGGGTTTGAACAGCTGATCTTGTGATTAGCAGTCCAATGCATAAGCCACTACTCCACCAGAGCTCCTTAAGCAGAAAGTATATGGTGTACACACACACACACACACACACACACACACACACACACACGTAGCTCCTATATTCATTTAGGAACTCTAATAGCATAATGGCTAAATTACTCATCTACTAACTGACAGGTCTGTGGTTAGAACCAGCCAGCGACTCTGAAGAAGAAGATGTGACAAGTTGCTTCTACAAAGATTACAGCCTTGGAAACCCTAAGGGCTTGTCAGATTTGGTATTTTTCGGTGTGTGGTTATTTGTCTCTACCAAAAATGAAATAAAGCTTCTCTGTATTTTAGCAGAGATGTTTTTTCTTAAAGAAAGAAATCCCGTGAGGAGAGTTTCCTGCAGTCCCTGAGCTGGGGGGGTGTCTTAGGGTCTTAGCATAATCGATTTTTTCTGGCTGAGCGCTGCGGAGCAGCCCCTGGAGAAGAGTGTGCTGCAGGCACTGAGGCTGCAGCAGTGAACGAACCAGATACACGCGTCTGTTCGCCTGAGCTCGTGTCCTTGGTCTATAGTAGCAACAGGGAAGTCTTTCTGAGTGTTGACGTGCGTGAGTTGTGTTCAGCAGTGCATTTTCTCAATTGTAAATGGTTTTACATTTTCTCTTCTTCTAAAACTAATGTGAGTCATTCTCTACAGGGTAGGAAAAATACCCTGTTTTTGTAGGTTAGTAACTGAAATGTTTGCTATAAGATAAGTTTTTCAAGAGAGTTAATTTGTTATTTTCTTTCCATTAATGTAGTTGTTGGTAGGTTCTGTCCAGTCTGCTACAACTCTTTCTGAACACTGCCAGGTCCTGTGTCACAATTGGTACGTCTGAGCCCAGTGTTGCCGTCGCTGTATCAACCCAGCTTGTTGAGGGTCTTCTTCATTTCTGATGACCCTCCACCTGACCAGGCTTAATGTCCTTTTCCAGGGACTGGTTTCTCCTGTTAATGTGTGCAGATACGGGAGACAAGTCTCCTGGTCCTCCCTCAGAAGGAGCATGCTGGCACTCCGTGGAACTTTCTTCACCAGGAATCACGTCTTCTGAGGTCTCTCTCACTCACTGGCCCGCGTTCGCAGTCATAGGACGTGATTGGAAGTGCGATGGCTTGGGTCAGGCAGACCTTAGTTCTCAAGGTGACATCTGCAATGCTTTCAAGAGGTTTTGTGGAATATATCCTTTGCTTTCTCGACTACTGCCTCCGTGAGTGTTGATTATGGATCTAAGGATAACTTGACCTTGACCTAATTCACATCACACCATGCTTTCCCTGTCCCCTGACCCCAACCTCAGTTTTCTTTCAGATTTTTATAACTCTGTCTTGCTTAGAAACAACCAGGAGGGATGTGATAGCTTTTAGAAGAGTCATCAAGACATTAATCAGGCATTCATTAGATGCAGAAGAAGATAGATATCATTTCCTCCTCTGTTATGTTTTAATAACTTTATTTAATGTATGCAAATCTTATTTGCCTCACTTGATTGCTAGTAGCCACAAAGCCAATTCCTCTATTGGATTGGTCAACAGATAAATCTCCAGACTGTCCTAAAACTTGAGGAATTTGCACCCGGTGATTATTCTGAATCCTGAGTTAATGTAAAGTCCGTGATTCCTGCAAGATGTGAGTCCCAAAGGAAAGGAGTTCTAGTCTCCAGGTCTTGAGACGTCAGGCCGGACTGGAGAAGACCACCTGCATGGTTGTTGGAATCCCTGACGGTGTCATCTTCTCATAGACTTCTCTTTTTCTAACTTGGGGGTTAGTGGATTTGACGCTTCTGCTCCAGGGTACAACATGGTTTTTAATCTTTTTGAATAAAAAAATGACTTTTTTGTTATGCACAACAAAAAACTCATTTTGCAGACCTGGTGTATTATGCAATGGGGAACGCCCAATGTCTTTTTTTTTTTT
>NW_022107431.1:37930388-37931950 GCF_000313985.2 Echinops telfairi | reverse complement strand
TGTACATGCCTGTATTTAGACCTCTATAAATGCCCTTTGCCTCCTAGTTCTTTCCTCTCTTGAGGACCTACTTTTTAATTTTTTTTCTCTGCCCTTTCCACTTGACCAAGCATGAAATCTTTCTCCAGGAGCTAGTGTCTCCTGACAATATGCTCAAAGTATGTAAGTCTTGCCATCCTTGCCTCCAAGGAGCACTCTGGACATATGTCTTCCAAGACAAAAGAGCTTTTTGTCCTTTTAGCAACCCCTGGTACTTTCAATATTCTTCTCAGCAATCCAAATGCAATGAGTCTTCTTCAAACTTCCGTATTCAATAACCAACTTTCAGATGCAAATGAGCCCATGGGAAATACCTGGCTTGGTTCAGGTCACACCTTATCCTCAAAATAACCTTGTTCTCAATACTTTTCAGAGATCTTGTGCAACTAATTTACTTAGACCCAGACCCTGACAGAGGGAAATTGGGTTCAGAGCAGTGTGGAGCTTCATCTCGACAGAAGCAGCAAGTAGCTTTTTTTGGCCTCAAATATGCATTTTTTTTCACTCACGTGTTCATTGAAAATTAGTGGTAAATTACTGTCTGACAAAACAAAAATGTCCCACAGCCAGATACTTTTCAAAATCCTCATTTTCCCCCTGTGTGTACCTGAGACTACAGGTTTGTTTCTTGTTGTTGTTTCGATTTTGGTTTTTTACTCCTTTTTTCAAATGTTTCCTTAAGTAAAGAAGTAACTTTAGCCTATTGTGCTAGGATTTATTTCAGGGGCATCAGGTATCCTAGCCAATGAAAAGCTCTAAATCCAACTAACAGAATTTGTAAAAAGGTCTTGTGAATGAATGCAGTCACCTTTTGGCAGACTTGGATCAGAACCTGAGTTAATGCCTGGCACTGTGTAATTATTGACAAAAGGTCTCGTTAATGACTTTCTTTGGAGGAAGTCAGGATGTTTGGATAGTATGGGAACATGCTACCAGCCCAAAGTATTGCTCCAGCTTCAGCGTCCCAGCATCCTAACGTCTGAGGAACATGAAAGAGCAGGTCACATAGCATCAAACTGCTGTGACAATCAATTCGGCAAATTCAAAAGGCACAGCCATCTTAATCCCTACAGCATGAGGGAGAATCCGAGACTGTGTTCTTTCATTACTCTTTCAGAGTCTCTCTTGGTTTGAGTTGCATTAACTGTCTGAAGAGTTGAGCACTCCGGTGATAGAAGGTCCCCTCACCTGCTCCCAAAGATGGTTTCAGCTCAGCCTGCTCATCTGCTAGCAGACACTTCCTTTCACAGAGACTGAGACAGAGACACGGCGACAGTCGTACTGACCCAGATGATTTCACTGGCAAATTGCACCGAACATTCCGAGAAGAACTGACAGCAATTCTTTGCAGATGATTCCAGAACATGGGAAAGGATGAAATTCTGAATTCATTCCATGAAACAAATATAACTCTGATACCAAAGACAGAGAAAGGCACAATTCAAAAGCAAAACCAAAGGCCAAGAGGAGCACAGGCACAAATGGTTCCAACAAAAACCTGGCCTGGTGACCGTGGTTTCTTC
>NW_022107431.1:37923385-37928405 GCF_000313985.2 Echinops telfairi | reverse complement strand
TTTTTGTCTTATTGCTCTGGCTAGCATTTCCAATGTAATTGGAATAGGAGTGAGTGGGAGTGCTGACCGATAGCATTCTTCTCTGGTTCCCATTCACAAGGGGGTTGCTGTGCTAGTCCTGGTAAACTAGAGAAACACATTCATATACACTCATAAGAGAAAGAGCTTTATGTACAAGAGCAATTGAATATTGAGAAAACATCCCAGCCCAGTCCAGATCAAGTCCACAAACCTGATATCAGCCCATATGTCTGATATCAATCTATAATGTCTTCTTCAGACTCGCAAAACACATGCAACAACACAGATTGCAGGAAGATGACGGGCCAGTGGGTGGGAAGTCCTGTGGATCTAGTGGTGGTGTAAGCATCTCAGCACTGGCAGGGGTCTCCATGTGGCTCCTCCAGCTCAGGGCATTGGTGGCATCAGCATAGCTCTCTGTGTCTTGTCTCAGAAATGTCTCGCAGGGAATGAGCTGAGAGAGAGGTCTCCCACCTCCCAGGAGGAATGCAAGAGGAGCCAGAATCCTCAGGAGAAGGCCATGGCTACACAGAGGCCTCATTGGCTATGATCTGATTGACAGCCAAGACTCCACCCCTTCACTCTGAATCTGCAAATTGACACCAGATGATGTAACTACCAAGGTGCTTTTGGTCTCTCTCCACTGAGAATGATGTTGACGGTTGGTTTCTTGTATGTATCCCTGATTATACGGCAGAACTTTCCTTCCATTTCTATTTTGCTGAGGGTTTTGATGATAAATAGGTGTTGGATTTTACCAAATGCTTTTTTCTCTGTTGATTGATATGATCATATGATCTTTTCCTTTGTTTTATTTGTGACAGATTATGTTGATTGTTTTTCTAATTTCCAACCACCTTTACATATCTTATGTGAATCCCACACGTTCATGGCATATTATTTTTTGGATTTAATGTTATATTCTATTGGCTACGATTTTATTGAGAACATTTGTGTCTGTGTTCATGATGTTGGTCTATAGTTTTCTTTTCTTAGTAGTGTATATGCCTGTCTTTGATATCAGGTTTAAGCTTGTTTCATGGAATCAGCTCAGAATTTTGTCTTTTCAATATTCTGGAATAGTGTGTCTAGAACTGATGCCAGCTTTTCTCGATGTTTGATAGAATTCACCAGTGAAGATATCAGGGTCAGTATTTTTTTTTTTTATTGTTGGGATTTTTATTATGATCTCTTCATTTTCTTGAGTTAAGAGTCTGGTCAAGTTTTCTACCTCAATCTGTGTTTGTTCAGGAAAACTGTGTGTTTCTACAAAGTTGTCCATTTTTTCGGAGTTGTGGAACATTCTGTCACCAGTTTGCAGTTGGTTTAGTTCTGGTATCATCCTTTTCATTCTGTATCTGTGTTACCTGAATTTTCTCCCACTTTCTTTTGGCTAGATTTGCCAGTGGTCTCTTTTATTAATTTTTTCAAAGAACCAACTTCTACTCTTGTTTATTCTTTCTATTGTTTTCTGTTTGGTCTGTTTCTGCTCTAGACTTTTATTATTTGATTTCTCCTAGTGTTTGTGGACTTATTTATTTTTGCTGCTCTCTTTTTAATTGGGCTCAGGTGTTGATTTTGGCTCTATCTTCTTTTGATGTACGTAGTATAAGTTGGCCTCAGAGTATTACTTTGTGTTCCAAAGATTTTAGGATGTTGTGATTTCATTCTTGTTTGATTCAAGGAAATTTTTTTGTTTCATTTTTTAAAAATTTCTTCTTTACCCTGTAGTTTTTAAGCAGGATGTTAATCGGTTTCCATGTATTTGACTTTTCCTCTTGTTTTTTTCCTAGTATTGATTTCTAATTTTAAAGCATTGTTATCTGAGATGATGTTGCGTAGCATTTTGATATGTTTTTAATTTATTGAGACGTACTTTGTGGCCTAGCACATGGTCTATTCTGGAGAAAGATCCCAGTGTGTGTGTGCAACAAGAATGTGCGTCGTGCTGTTGTTGGTGCTATTCTCTACGTCTCTGAGGTCAAGTTCGATGATTGTGTTGTTCAGATCATCTACATCTTGGTTGGGTTTCTTCTTGGTTGTTGCACCCTTTATGAGCCCTTGTGGCACAAGCATTATGTATTGGGCTGCTAACCACAAGGGCGGCAGTCTGAAATCACCAGAAACTCTCAGGAGATCACCAAGGCTTTAGTCTCAGAATCCCCCGGGGCGGTTCGACCCTGACCTACAGGGTGGCTATGAGTTTGAATTGACTCAATGGCAGTGAGTTTGGTTTTATATAAAGTTGTGGGTGTATTTTGCTTTTCAAGTCTGTTAATGTTCGATGCATATCTTCTGAATCTCTTTCCCTGGGTGTGTAGGTAGTGTAGTTACATCTTCCCGTCAAATTGACACTTTTGTCACATAATGTTCTTTGTCTCCTAGGTTGATGTTTACCTTAAGAGTTCAGTTTGTCAGAAGTTAATGCTGCCACTCCTGCTGCTTTGTGGTTTGTACACTGTTTTCCATCCTTTGACTCTTACCTTATGTTCATCTATATTTCTAAAGATCGATATTTCGCCTGTCTTTCAAAGTTTGAAACAGTCTACCTTAAGGTCATCGTCTATAGCTACATGATCCATTCCCTTTCTCTGCTTTGTCGTAATGGAGTGTAGCTTTGTGTTTCTAAGATGTGTCACTTATAGGAAGCATTGAAGGGTCAAGTTTCCTCAGTCATTGTGTTCCTGTCCCTTTACAGATGCATTTATTTATTTTGTAATCATTTTATTAGGGGCTCTTATAACTCTTGTTACAATCTGACATATTCATGCATATATTCCATCGTTCTTTTCTAGACATTTACTTTCCATTGAACCCTTGGGATCAGCTTCTCTCCCCCCCACCTCGCAACCCTCGTGGCCCCTTGACAGATTGTAGATGGTTAATTATTTCCAAATCTCACACCGACGGCTGTGCCCCTTCCCCTCTGGTTTCTGTTGTTCTTCCCTCTGGATGTGTGTGTGTGGTCCTGTGCCATTCACTGCGATCTTGCCCCAACAGATGCATTTAATCCACTTACATTCAGTGTAACTCTTGGGAAGTATGAATTTAGTGATGTCATTGTGTTGTGGTTTTGTGTTTTTTGTGGTGTTGATGATTTCTTTGTTCCATATATTTTCCTCTGCTAAGTTCATTTTGTTTGCTTTTCTTTTTGCCATTTCTCTCACTGCTATTGATTTTGTGTTTGTTGAGTCTTACAATTGTCTTTTATTTATTAGAAAGTTTACTTTCTTTGGGTCACACTAAAGTATTCTACTTCTGAGTTTGAAACAGTCTATCTGAATGTCATCTTGACTTCATCTCCATTTGGACGTTCTATAACTATACGATTTATTACCTTTCTTAGTTTTGTACTTGTCATCATCTGCACATTGATGTCTCTGATTCTCCAATTCCAGTTTTGCACCTTTATTTTTAAAAGTTATTTATCTAGGCTGCTTTCCGAGGGATATTCTTATGTGTCTTAATCCTCCTCTGCTATTGTTACTTATGCTCACAAAGAACTCTCTTTAGCATCTCTTGTAGAGGTGATCTAACTTTTACAAATTCCCTAACCGGTGTTGGGTTACATCAGGTGTGGCACTGGTATGTCAGGTGTGGTGGTGGGTGTGGATGAGTGGTATGGATCACTACCTCCTACCTGAGAGAGCAAGATAAAAAAAAACAAGTCAGGCATGTAAGAAAGCAGAACAAAGAAGAAAGCAGCGTGGCAGTGCAGGCCCATGCACTAGATGCCAACCAAAAAGGCAGCAGCCCTGTGGTGCTCAGACTTTGGGAGCATGTACTGCTGATGGCACAAACAGCAAGGGCACGTCGCCAGCAGCAGACGGGGTGGGCACGCTGCACTCTTCCACAGGAACGTGCCCCAGGCTGCGAGAGGAGCGAGGTGATGCGGAGGACAGGAGGGGGAGAGACCCCACGCAGAACGCAGAGTGGTAGAGGCACCAGGTGAAGCAACTCTAGCTACAAGGGGGGTGGAGGTGGACTCAATGCACTTCTAGTCGCCTGGAGGACATGGAGGGATAAGGCGCTTCTCTCGTTCATGGGTGTGCTCACCGATGCTATTCTGTGTGAGTGCAGCCAAGTAACTGACTCCTGCCCTGATTTGGTGCAAGGGAAGAGGCCGCCCTGATGCCACCACATCCCGTTGAGAAATAAAAAGCCACCTCACAGGCCTTCTCCAATGGGTGAGTCTCTTTACTCACCTGATAAATGGTTCTGTCCCTATTGACTGGCCACCTCCTGGCCCTGTGGTCACTTGAGTGTCTAGAGTTCTAGTTAGTCTTCCTGAATGTCTATTCCTCAATTATACTGTGTGTGGCTTGCTTGCTCTAGGTCTATTTTCACTGTGTCTCTGACTCATGAGGGGATTCATAAAGTTGCTTCTGTATGATTCAAAACAGCCATGCCGTCCCAGGCTGGGTGGGCAGACACCCCCTCATCTGACCCCTTGTTTGCTGCTTTCATCAGAAGAAACTACTTCCCTGTACGTGTTTATGCTTGCTCTTGAAGCTCTGGATTCCAGGATTACCATTTATAGCTGGTTTCTCGCATCTTTGTTGTAGAGCAGCAGTTCTCAACCCCCTTGGGGGTCGAGCGACCCTTTCACAGGGATCGCCCAATGCAGAACAGTAGCAAAATTAGTGATGAAGTAACAATGAAGCTCATTTTATGGTTGGGGGGGGGGTCACCACAAGGTGAGAAACTGTATGAAAGGGTCGTGGCATTAGGAAGGTTAAGAACCACTGCTGTAGAGGGAAGTATGGAGTTTCCAGCTAGCATACCATCTCAGTTCCACACCCAGTACCACTGTTCTTGTATCTGTCACACAAGTTCAGTGTTTAGAAAAGCTCAGGGCCAGGAATTGCCATAGTTTCTGAGTGATATGCAGGGATTTTGCTTTTTGAACAAGAAACTTAATCTCAGGAAACAGAGGTGTTTAGCTTTTAGAAATCGATTTTTATTAATTATTTTTTATATTTTGAGTCTTATTTTTTTT
>NW_022107431.1:37907203-37923285 GCF_000313985.2 Echinops telfairi | reverse complement strand
AAAAAAAAGTACATTTACAGAATCAGTGCACTTAGGATAAAAGGTAAACAGAAGAAGCAGCCGATCAAGTGGAGTCAATAACAACACCTTCAAGGAAAAGCTGAGCCACTTAACAATAGCCTTGTGTGGTTTTCCACTGTGCTTCTGATATTTAATTTTCAACTAAGGCGGGTTCCCCAGGCCAGCTTTGACGATGAGAGTATGGGTAATCCGAAGTGTGCCTAGTCCTGAACGTTGCATGGTCCTGGGGTCTGATCCATGCAGCTGATGCCTAAGATTCTGAAAACCAGCTGTAATGCACAACATCAGAAGGTTCTGTATCCCAGACTCATATCATTCCAGGATTCAGAGGATTAGATTTCATTAGACAAGAGGGTGGTCCGTTCCTCCTCTGTGCTGGGAATGCCAAGAGGTAGAGATCTACAGGGAGGCAAGGAAGACAAGAGCACCTTAGTAGTTCTCATCTGAAACAAACACCCAAGACCTACATCACCCAAATAGTTCCTTAAAAGCACCTGCGAGGTTTTAAGGTTCAGAGTGCTCAGAACCTCTCTGACTAGAGGTTTTTATGCAAAATAGCATGCGCGCGCACGTGCGTGTGTGCGTGCGTGTGTGTGTGTGTGTGTGTGTGTGTGTGTGTGCTACTCCCACAGTAGGAACAAATAATGAGAGATGACCATACCTTTTTCTCCTTGAGTGTTCCAGTAGATAATATAAGCCCATTGATAGTCCCTTTAACACAATTAAAGGTATTAGTTAATGAATATAATTCTGTAAGTTAAATTTCTCTATAAATAAAATAAACATTCACACAAAAGACCGGCTACTTACACTTATCAGAGGCCACAGGCCTTGTATCGCTGCTGCCCACTCAAAGCCAATTTTCTCATACATAAATCCTCCCAGGGTAGGTCCTAAAAAAGCACTAAGAAAGACAAGATGAGTATTCAATAGTCAAAACAGAATTAGCTCTTAAAAGCTATATAATCCTTCCATCATAAATCTTCATCAAATTGACATTTTGAATTTTAAATAAAATATCCATTTATAAACATAGCTTGGGCAAAAGAAAAATATTTTACCTGGTAATAATAAAGCACGGAAGTTTTCAAACATGTGTAAAATTATAACTGTTTCGGAAAAATTGGTACCTTATGGAAAATAAAAGATACTTCAAAGGAAGCTTAGTTAGCTCTCTATTCTCTACATGAAATATAGTTTATTCAGTATTTATATTTAAAATAACTTAATTCAGTATATAGTTATTAAAGCGTCCCTGGATGGTGAAAGCTCAATCCTAGCCAGCAGGCTGACACTCAAACCCACCCAGAGACTCAAACCTGCCTCAGAAGAAGGGTCTAGCAATGATGAGCCTCCAAAAGGCCACACGAGCTCCCCATGTGTTGGCATCAACCAATGGAAACTAGCTTCAGTGCTTATTATAGTTACCTCTCTGCTGCCCCCACCCTTCAAAAAAGAAAGAAAGCCAACTCCACAGCCACTGAGTCAATTCCACCTCATACACACCTATGGGAGAGAGGAGAAGTGCTCCCTCGGTCTTAGACACTGTCCATGTTTAGGAGAGCCCAAGCCTCAGCTTTCTCCCATGGAGCTGCTGGTAGAGTAGAACCGCTGAGTTTCACGTTAGCGGCCCAAATAATGAAGGGCTCCTTCTGTTATGGTAAACCCAACAAAAACCTCATGTCAACTCTGGCTCCTGGCAACCCTGTTGGACAGGGCAGAACTGCCCCTGTTGAGCGTCTGAAATTGTAGCTTTTTCTGGTGTAGAAAGCCCAGCCTTGAAGGCACGGCTGGTGGTTGTGAACTGCTTACCTGGCTGCTACCACCCAACTCATCACTACTATAGTGGAGCGTGAAAAATAAATGATTGAGTTAATAAATTATTTCAAACACTGTTGAAGGAACTTAATTGAAATAAAGTATGGAAGACCATTTGGATCAGGTGTTGAAAATGATTTTATAATCACTGATTTTGAAGTCAAAGAGTAGGGATTAGAAGTCTGTCCTTAAAAAAAGAGAAAACAAGGTTGTGCCCTTGTTGAATGAACTGTTTGCAAAAATGTATCTGACGTCTCAACATCTCATCTCCCATCTTTCAAATGCAGACCGTGCTTCCTATCTTGCAGGTTTGAATACAATTCGAGACCACTCACCCAACGGACCACAATGCGCCAAAGAGACCAGACACCAGTCCTAAAGTGCTCAGTCCTTCCTCAAATCCATTTTCACTGTAAAAATAAAAAAGTGTATCCATGGTGACTAAGAGGGGAGCCCACATGCAAGAAAGAGTGTTGTGTGATCAATTAATGAAGATAAACCAGGGGTGCTTTGGACAAAGCCCACAGCAGAAACATAATCCATTTCTGAGATTAAAAAATGCTTATCTGGTTTTAAAGATTTCCCATATTACATTTACGCTATGATTGTCTAAAAATAATCTGATGGCATCTATAAGATATAGTATAAATACAGAGATAGGGTTTTCTTTCTCTAGGATCCAGCTACTGCCCAGCCAGATTCCCCATTCTCAACCGTACATTTTCGTCATCATGTCTGATTGTCTCATTAACCATTATGACTTCCTAGAGATAGACATCTGGTGCCTTTGTGGATCTCCTCCATGAGAGAGCAACAATGTTGAAGCCTTTCCATTTGGCTTTGGCTTCAAACTAAGAATAAACACCATGGCACAATCCAAGCCACTGTGCATGGCCCATTTTACATATTACAGTTTGAGCATTACCATATAGTATTATTTATAATACTGTCTTATAATTGATACTACTTTAATCAAAATACTCTGAGATATGAAATCCTGAAGGTGAAATGTTTAGGACAAAAATATCTTAGATGATGGGCCCCTCCCCGGTCCCCTCAAACGGAGAAATTCAAGAAAGTTCATGATCCTTTAGAAGACAGCCATTCAAACAACCGAAGTCACTTACTGTGCGCAGCTGAGAATCTCCGGGAAAGTTGGAATTATGCTCATCCCAGCAGAGATGCCGTTGATAACCAGCACCAGTACTAGCAGCCAGAGCTGACTGCACATGAGTTGTTGAGATTTAAAAAATAAAAATAAAAAGTTAGCATTTCAAAGGCCAGTCATGAGAGTTTAATAACTGGTCTCTTCCTGACAGAGCCCATGGATGGTGCAGCCTCTAGCTGAAGAGGTGGAGGTTCAAGTCCACCCAAAGGATCCTCAAAAGAACTTGGTGATCTACTTCCCCCAACACCAGCCCTTGACAGCCCCATGGAGCACATTGTGACTTGGACGCATGCGGGGCGCTGATGACTTAGTCCACTCAATGGCAGCAGGTCTGGTTCTCTTCCTGGGAGGTGAGCACCCAGGCAGCACTGATAGGACCTATCTGTGAACAGAATCCAACAGTCTGGGTGCCTTTGAGGAAAGAATCTTCATTACCACCAGATACAATTTATTTCATTAAAGCACCATTTTGTTCCTTATATATACTGCCATCTTCTCACCAAACCAAATCCTTCTGAGTTGGCCAAAAGGATACCATCAATTCTGTTCCCTTGGCTTTGATACTGGATTGATTAGAAAATAAATTAAAATGTTGAGGTGAAGGTAAAAGGTAAAAGAGTTACTTCACATACAGGACTTTCCTATTGCCATGAAGTCAACTCTGAGTCATAGTGACCCTACAGATTGAACTGCTCTTTGAATGTCACAGTTATAAATATTAACGGGAGGAGTGGATGGTGGATGTGAACTGCTGACCTTGAGATTAGCAGTCCAATGCGTTACCCCATCAGGACTTCTTCTACCTTGCTTTTCACACGTAATTCTTGTAACAACCCTGGGATGTTACACAATACACCCTTGGGCTCATAAACTCCTTTTACACATAAGACAATGGCGGCTGTGGAAATTAAGCGGTTTTGTTTGTTCAGTAGCTCAGCACACGGCCTTCAAGTCAATTCGGAATCATAATAAGTAAGTCTGAATAAAAATGGAGAGTTATGCTTTTTCCCTGACATCATGCTTTAATCCCAAAGTACCCCCCAAAAAACCTAAGGAGCGTACTTCCTTTTAGTAAATAAATTATAATTAAAATGCGTACACTTATTGAACGCTAAGGGAGGCATAGAAACAAAAAGCAGATTGGGTTCCTGTCTCAAGGAGCCAGGACAAATAGAAAAAAAATAATAGAAAAATATATGCACATATACAATAAATATGATCGGCTAATGGTAAGGAGCAACAGGCTGTTAAAACAAAAAACCCAAAAGCCTATACACATGAGACACAAAATAGGCATTTTTTTCTCACTTCATACAGCACATGTTGCTATTTGTTTGCAATGAGGAAAAATACGTCTGAAAAAGAAACCAGGGTTGTCCTAGATGATGGTAATTATTTAGCACAAAGGCTCAAGCCATCGAATTACCAAGCCCTCCCGGAACTACACCAATTAAAACAAACAAACAAAACTCAAGGTGTTTTGTCCAGAAATGCAGAAGAAGAAAAGAAATTACCTTTTAATGTGCAAGATTGGGACAGGTCCTAAGAGCACGTAGCACCCCGCTGTGATTAAGTTTCCAAAGACCAGAAACCATTTCCTTAGATACTGGTAAAGAGAAACAAGCGTCCATAGAAAGCTTTACAAGTCAAAACTCTCCATTACAAAAGCTAACGGACTATTAAAGGACCACTATTCCAAAACCCAGCTGTATTGAAGGAAATACATCTCTCAGAGGGAAAATGGGTAGAGGGTGACGGGGCAGTGTGGCACTAACTAACTGCTCCCCAAGAGGCAAGTCAGCAGAAGGGCGTCCCTTAAAACGGCCAAGGATTGATTGCAGATTTTTCATATGGTGAGCTATTCACGACTTAAATACCAAATTCCACATTTTAAAACTGACCCCTCAAGTAGCTCAAGCTCCCAGACAAGTCATATTGTGAGTAAATTTCTTCCTTAATAAGCACTTGAGTATAGTCGTTTAAAAATCACAGGATTGTGACTGCTGCTCAGTTATATTGGGTTGTGGCCTGTGAACAAGGCTAAAAGCACTGGCCTTTGATCCCTTGGAATTACAAAGCAATCCCCGTGAAATATAACTCTTGTTAAATGTACATGAAAATCAAATGAAAAACAAGCAATAAAGCCATACAAGTCTGAGTTTTGACCAAAAGCACTAGTTTGTAAACTCAAAAAAGAGCCTCAAACAAAAAGAACATCCCTCATGATCCTATAGGACAGGGCAGAATTGCCCTGTGGGTTTCTGAAACTGTAGCTTCACAAGAGTAGAAAACCTTGTCTTCCATAAAGCAGCTAGTGGTTTCAAACTGCTGACCTCAAGAGTAGCAGCCCAATGAGTAACTACTATGCTACTAGGGGTCCTAGTCAACTAGAACTAATGGTTCTGACCCAGTTAAAGGAAAATAGTTTTCTACCAGGATGGCTATATGTGTGGGATATATGGTGACTGTGGGTGATTGGCAGTGCAGTTAAGTACCCAGCTGCAAACTGAAAGGCCAGTGGTTCAAACCCAGCAGCTGCTCTCCAGGAGAAAGATGTGCCAGCCTGCTCCTGTAAAGAACGACAGTCTTGAAGACTCGGGGGCAGCTCCTCTCTGTCCCACAGGGTCCTGATGGGCCAAGGGACTGGATGACAAGGGGTCTTATGGGACAAGCTATGCACATGTGCATGATGAACCCTTGACTCTCACAGAAAGCTTAAGCCATCTCCTTGCAAAGTAGCACCTCTCAATTTAGTCCATTTCCTTCATTCCTTTTGGGGCTCTGCCCAACTTGAAGGTGAATGTCATTTTTCCTCTGCAAAGTCGACACAAAGGGTTCTTTTTTCTTTGAAGATGTATACTAGAATCATTTTCGACCATGGTTAACTTAAGACTCCTCCTTCCCAAACGAAGCAGGTAAAAGTCAGTCTTCGGAGGGTGATGCAGGTTGGGAGACACCGGAACCTCTCTCTCATTGCAACACGATGCCAATCTAGTCCATGGACCCACGGAGTTTGGGGGGCAGGGGGACAGTTGGGAAGCCACGAAGCATGCAAACGTGTATCGATATAAGTTAAGTATACATACTGGCATTTTATCACTCAGAAGGCCCAACAGTGGTGAAGAAATAGCATAGCACAACGCCAAGCCCAGGAACACGAGTCCCACATAGCTAGCTGGTAAATTAAACTGTTAAAAAAAATTGAATTCAATTACATAGTTGTTAATTTCAAAGAAGTATTGTTTCTATATTTTCACATTCTTCTCTTATCGTTATAAAAATACAGATAACACATTGGTCATTTCAATATTTTTCCTATGTACAATGCAGAAAGGTCAATCACAGCAATCATATTGTGCAAACATCAATCTCCACAGCTAAATTTCCCATTACTGAATAAATAGCCATCTTTTCCTTCTGTCCTGTCTCCAGTACTGCTTTTGACCAAGAATCTACTGAAGCCAATCATGGAACTTCCTATCTTGTGACTTCTTGTGGAAGTTTATATTAAACATCTACAGCATTTTACCTTAAACATACAATGTTTTGTCTCTAAATCATAGCACTTTTTTGTGTTTCTCAACACATCCCTGGAAGCCCAAAATCCATTTGCAGGGTCCCCACATGGAATAAGCCTCAGGTAAATCCCCTCTGACCAGCCCAGGGACATGAACAGCCTTGTTATCAGACAGCGCATTATAAAGGCAATTGCGGCAGATGCCTTTTGTTTAAATGTAATACCTTATCATTTGATCTCCCTTTTTGACCCTGTTAGAGCTGTTTTCAGTTTTTAATCTCTGCTCTCTTTTTGAGTGTTCTCTCTGTTTTGTTATTGTTGTTAGGGGTTTTTTTTTTGGCTTGCTGGTTTTTGCTTCCTGTTTACCTTTGTGGGAAGCATGGGGAGCTAACAACTATTAATTAGCATGAGAAAAATACTGGGGGGAGGGAAGAAAAGAGGAGCTTTTACCATGGGTTCAAAGGAAAGTAAATGTCTACAGAAGAACGAGGACACTATATGTACAGATATGTCTGATACAATTGATGTATGGATTGTAATAAGAGTTTTAAGAGCCCCCAATAAAATGATCTTTTAATTAAAAAAAGGAAAATGTTCTGAAACTGATTGTGGTGATAGTTGCACAACTCTTCTTAAGATGATTGAAGAAATAAATTGCATGCTATGTGATGTATATGCCAATTAAAAATATTAAAAACAACAACAAGCAAATCAGGAAAACTAACCCAAGGTCAGAAGACCTAGATTGTTGTCTCAGTAGCATTTCATACTAAACATTTAATTTTTTTTTCCAGTCTCTAAATCATAGCACTTTCGTGTATTTCTCAACATTTGTTGCTGTCTTGTGGCCTCCAGTCCATTCTGACGCTCAGCAATCCTGTAAGGTGGCTGAGAGACACCCCCAGAGTTAGTTCCCTGGGCTCTGCCCTGGGGGAGCCCTGCTGCATAGCTGTGATCACGCATGGGCAGTTCACAATGACCAGCCTACAAAGGCTGTAGAAAAAGGCTCTCTATATCCATGAAAAGCTACTGTCTTGAAAACCCACAGAGGACTACCTGTGGTGTAGAGAGCCAACAATAACATCAACTTGCTATGTAGCAGCAGGAGCCCTGGTTGCACAGTGGTTACTTGTTGGATTGCGATCCACAAGGTCTGTAGTTCAAAACCATCAGCCGCCCCAGGGGAGACAGACAGGGTTTCTCAGAAATGGGCAGTTCTAGCCTGCCCCACAGGATGGACATGAGTCCACATCGACTCGATGGCAGTAAGTTCTCCTGGCTTGGGCTGCACGGCAGAGCTTTCTGGTCGGCTTACCTTCTCCAAGACAAAGAGAGACAGTGTCGGGTCCAGGAAGCCGAAGCCGGCGCTGAGCGAGTTGATGACAAAGGCTATCAGGGCCACTTTGGGCAAAGTGATGAGTTTCCAGAATGACTGCTCACTAGGATCAGCGTCTGGGGCCAAAAAAATGAAATGGGGTTAAAAAAAAATTCTTAGTAATGAAACTCTTAACTTTCAAACCTAAAACCAGCAAGGTCTTTAAAAAAAGGTCTCAGTATAAAATCAACAGACTCAAGATCGTGTTTTGGCTCTCATGGACTTGCCCTCAATTGCTCATCTTCAACCTGAACTCACCTGTGAACAACTGATGGTCTGATTCATAGTCAGCCCTGGCCTGGTTTGAGCTACTGATAATGAGCTTCTCCAGCGGGTCTTCCCACAGATCAATACACTGTTTGATTTTGTGCATTCCATCTGGAGAAGTCCACACATATGGTCACTGTTTGTGTTGTTGAAAAAAGGCATTTACCACGAAGTCATTGGTCTTCTGAAACTGTACCGCGTGAGCTCCAGCTTTGTTTCTCTCACCAACACCATATTTTCCAATGACTGTTCCTTCCTCTTTGTTTCCAACGTTTGTATTCCAAATGCCAACAATTATCGATTATCCCGATGGTATGTTTGATAGAAGACATTGGTAGTTGTATTGACTGGATGTCCTTGTATTCAGATAGATATCTTCCCCTCGGGCAGCATTGTACTTCAAGGATAGACCTCGAAGTGTCCACTGTGAAGATGAAAGCAGTGTCACTCCTCTGGACTCTGTCATTCCCAGCATCGTGAACCATGGGCTTTGCCGTTGCAACATGGCCATTCCCAGGCCACTGCAGCTCAGGAATGCCTAGAATGTCAATGTTTATGATTCCACTTCATTTTCGACAACTTCCAGTTTTCCTAGATTCATACTTTGTACATTCCCAGGTCTGATTATTAACTGATGTTTGAGTTGTGCCCCAGCAGCAAATGAAGGCCCTGAACGCTTTACCCCATCCGCGTTATCACAGTCGACTCTACTCTGAGAAGGCAGCTCTTCCTCGGATATAGTTTGAGTGCCTTCTGTCCTGTTGGGTTCATCTTCTGGCACCGTCTCTGACGATGTGCTGCTTCTATTTGTGAGCTTTTCAGTAGGTGACAATGTTTTGAGGCTATCCATAGGGTTTCCGGTGACTAGTTGCTAAGAAGCAGACCGCCTATGCCTCCTTTGTAGTCTGTTCTTAGTCTGGAAGCTCTGCAGAAACCTGTTCACTTTGGGTGACCCTACTGGCATTTGAGATGCCAGTGACATACCTTCCAGCATCCCAGCAACACACAAGCCCCCGCGGAGTGACAGATTCACAGACCCGTGGTGGAAAGCGGTTTTGTAATAGGCCACAGACACCTCACATTTGTACAGTCCTACCCTGTCGTTTTACTTGGACCCACCACCAGTGCTCATCAAAGCAGCGCATTCCACCCTGTATTGGACAAATCTGCTTCCCTAGATCTCTTAAAAGTGTTGAAGAACACGGATGTCAACTTTAGGACTGAGGCGCATCTGACTCACACCACGGGGTTTTCAGTTCTCCCGTGTGCTTGTGAAAGTTGGAGAACGCATAAGAAAGACCACCGAAGAACTGATGCATTTGAATTATGGTGTTACTGGCCAAGAATTCTGAACGTGCATGCACTTCCAGAAGAACAAATAAATATGTCTTCGAAGAAGTACAGCCAGAGTACCACTTCAAGGAGGGACTGTCAAGACTTAAGTGTCATGCACATTGAACCGGTTATGAGGATGTGGCATTAATCAAAGTGTCCAGAGTTCTTTGTGGAAAGGTTCCCCAAAACCCACAGATGGAAACCACACCTTCCGAAATGTACAGGCCGAGATGGAAGAAGAAGTGGAGAAGCAATAGTTTCACAGCTTGATATTTTTGTTTCTAATCACGGTGTCGATGACGTTGCAGCAAATCTGTTGGATTTATCCTCACAAATATATCCCACTTTATATTGCTTAGTAGTGTTGTGGGACTTTTCTACCTTCCAATTGATTTAATAGAGAAAACATTTGCTGCACCAGACACTGTATCAAATGCTGGACCTTGGAAAGGAGTGAAACCCAGACCAGACCTTTTCCTTGCTGAGAAGTTGAAAGGGGGAACAGAAAGGGAGAGGAGGCTGCCTGGTAAAGCATATTTGAAGGTTAACTTAAAACACACACACACACATACGCACGCACGCACGCACGCACACACGCACACGCATATGCATATACACATGCACGCACATGTGCTCAAGTAAGTGCTATGTAGGACAGGCTTCCCCAAAGATATTCGCTCTAAACTGGGGGTGAAAGAATCCGTTTGAGATGAGCAAATAAAGGAGAAAGAAGAATTCTAGGCTCGTTAATCCAGAAATGGCATATTCAAAGACTCAGAAGTCAAATCCTGAGTTTGAGGAAATGAAGGGAGAGCACTTGGAGGGCTGAGATCTGAGGAACAGGACACAGAGAAGGGGGTGTCAGGCAGAGGGAAGAGATCACATAGCAGAAATATGTAGTGACCCCATAGTGCAGGGCCCCGTGAAATCGCCGGTCCCTATGAACATGACTTTGTTGAGAAAGAGTCTTTGATTATGATATTATGGTAATTATAGGTAAAAGGAAGTCACACCCGAGTAGAAGGCATCCTAACCCCATCTGAGTCCTGTCATTAAGTAGGAAGAGGCAGAGAAGCAGAGACACAACAGCTGGAGGTCCTGGGTGAAGCAGCTGCCAGCCAAAGGATGCCAGAAGCTACCAGGTCGCAGAAAAGCATGGGAGCCCCACAAGAAATTCACAAGCCAGCACCCTGATCGCAAACCACCGGACTCCTGAAATGTGAGACAATCCATGCCTGTTGATCAAAGACCTCCACTTGGTGGTCATCTTGTTCCAGCCGCAGGAGAGCGTGAATGCACAGGCGGAAGTGCTTGGAGGTCCTAGCTCAGTACAAGCGTCCTCGTGTCTCCTGCGGACCCCAGAAGAATCTATTATGCAGCAAGGACTTAATGAACCATGGGCTCTCATGGGAGGAGCCTGGGTGGCAGTGGTGAAAGCATTCAGCTGCTAACCTGCAGGTCTGGTCGGAAGCCACCAGCTGCTCCGCGGGAGAGCAGGGCAGCAGGCTGGACACGCCACTGGGAAGTTCCGCTCTGTGCTGTAAGACCCCCAGGCGTCCAGACCAACTCCACAGCGGCAGGGGTTTGTTTTCCTTTCAGGTTTAAGGGCAATGTTTTTAAAACATCAGACAATGTAGTAAAATTATTTTAAGTGCTGCAACTTAGACTGTCCCATGAGATAAGGGAAAACGTTATCCTGGGGTGTTGGTTTCTAAATTACCAGCCAACTCTGAAAGTTGTTCAAACCACAATCAAGGCAGTTACAATTTGACAGGGCACAGGTGCCACCGTGTGGCTCAGTGTGGTAGTGCTGTCGGGGAGACTCCAGTGAATTCTGAATTGCACAGTGGAGATGTGAATGAACCAGATGTTCCAGAGGGGATTCCGACTCCTGGCGGCCCCACGGGTGTCAGTGGAGAACTAAACTCCACAGGGTTTTCCATGGCTGGTTTTGTTAAAATCTGTCTTCCGAGGGCCATCTGGGTAGCCTACAACCTCCGAACTTTCCGTCAGCAACAGAGCTAAAATGAATCATTTGTTGCACTACCTGACAACTCGAAGACTCAGGTCAATAGTCTGTGTTAAAATATACATTGCAGGTGTTTAATCAGTGACGTATATAGAAATTGCTGTGGGTTTATGGTATGAGGTGTATCATTATGGCATGAACGGTCCCTAAAGTACAAGTGGGGAAGAGCGACAGCCACACCAAGGAGAGAGAGCACCACCCGTGAAAACCAGCAAGTTTTACGAAGCTTGGGAGGAAGCTCAAGTGATGGGAATTTAAAGGGGAACTTTAAGGTACACGGCAGAGCCGTGTGGGCAGCTTTTCCAAGCTACTGAAGTTCTCTCTCTGCTCCTCAGGAAGTCTGGTCTATTCTGGCAGGTCATGACTGTGTTGGGTCTAGTTGGAAAGGGAGGCACCCCTGAAATGTGAGGGGGCGGGAGAAAAGCTGGGCACCGTGGTCTCACTTACTCCACATCTAGTCTGAGGATCAAGAAAACTTCCCTGAAGCAGTAACACCAATGGCGTGTGCACAATGAGGAAGTCAGGGGAGGTCGAGTAGATGTAGGGAAGGCTGGTCCAGATCATGCGACTCCTCTGCTTAAACAGACCCTAACGGCTTTCAGGACAAAGTTCCCATTTCACAAACGTAAGACTCTTAATAAGCAGTTGTTGGTCACAGTGAATTAGAATGATTTCTTTGGATCAGTAGCTCACTCACTGGCAGTGAGTGGTTGGCAACTCAAAGCGACCCTATGGGCCAGGGTAAAAGAGCCCCTGTGAGTTGCTGAGACTGCTCTCTTTATGGGAGTAGAAAGCCCCATCCTCACCCTCGGGGCAGCTGGAGATGTCCCCTTGTGGTTTGAAGCCCAATGGGGGACCACTGTGCCACCAGGACTCCTTGGACCAGCACAGAAAAGGGAATTTGGTGACTTGAGAAGATTAATGAGCTGATTAAAGGATGGCGGACAGTGAGGGGCCCAGGGTGACTTTCAGCCAGTCTGTCCACAGGTATGTCAGCGAGCTAGGCAGTGTGGAAGATCACATCCTGGCAATGCTAGCAAAACAAAAAAAAATGTGCATAATTATTCTAGCTCCTATCTACAAGCTCGCTAAGATGACCAAGCAGTTAAACAAAGCCATTCTTAATAGCCACACCTGCATCTATATGAATGGTTTATTGTTATCCATATTCTCATAGCCATGGGGGAGATTCTGCCTTGTAGCAACCCTCTAAAGGCAGCTGTCCTCAACCTGGGGAGGCGCCACCCTTCTGGGGGTTGAACGACCCTTTCACAGGGGTCACCCGATTCATAACAGTAGCAAAATTATAGTTATGAAGTAGCAATGAAAATAAAGTTATGTTTTGGGGTCTCTCCACAAAATCAGGAACTGTATGAAAGGGTCGCAGCATCAGGAAGGTTGAGAATAAGGCCCTGAGGTTGTCTAATTTTATATGAGCCAATTACCTCATCGGTCTCCCATGGAGCAGTTGGTGGTTTTGAACCACTAACCTTGTGGCTAGCAATCTAACCCACAGTGCCTCCAGGGCTTCTGTTAGTAATTTAGAAGGTTTTTTTTAAAATCAGTTTCTTTTTAAAATTCAGTTTCAAGAGGAGATTCTTCAGTAGAAAAACAGCATTGTTCAAACGACTCTGTAACAATGAGGCTACCTGGAACCCTGTGAAATTTGATTATAACTGCATGTTCACACAAATGACAGGAGCCCTGGAGGCATATTGGTTACACATTGGGCTGCAAACCACAACATCGGCAGTTCGAAACCACCATGGGAGACAGACAAGGCTGTGTCCTCAGAAAGCCACAGGGCAGTCATACCCTATAGGGGTGACCATGAGTTGGCATTGACTCAATGGCACTGGGTTTGAATGGAAATGAATAACAAGGAGTGTCAAACAGCGAGGTGGGAGGCAGGACAGAGAGGTGGGAGGCAGGTAGGAGCAGGAAATAGGGTCAGGTCCACAGGCAAACCTCCCGGCATCTCAGATGGTGGGGCCAGTCCAGCATCTAGTCATGTAACTTCTAAGCACTAGGTCCACCCATTAACTAAACCCCTAAAGATTAATATGTTGGCTGGCTGCTAACCAAAGCGTCAAAGGTTAGCGTCCATTCAGTGGTATCTCAAAAGAAAGGCCTGGCGATCTACGTCCCAAAACTCAGCTAAGGGGCACAGTCCCACGCCAATACACATGGGGTCACCAGGAGTTGGAACTGTTGGAATGGCACCTGGTTTCTAGGCCCAGAACAAACCCTTTCCCTTCAGATGATGCAGTGCGAGTTGAACGAAACATTCTCCTGCCCCGCAAAATCTCGTCTTCCATTCATTCTCTAGCTCTGTTGTTGCCCAGCAACCTGGTGAGGATCAAAAGTCAACTGTTAGTTGCTGACTCACTGCACCCCCTGTGGGTTTCAGAGCTTGTAAATGCTTACAGGGAGGAAGGAGAAAGCCCAGGGTTATCCCCTGTAGAACTGCTGGTGGTGGCTTTGAACTACAGACCATGCAGACCACAGCCCAACGGGTAACCACCGTAACACAAGGACTCCATTACTTATGATAACTAGAATTCCTGAAGGCCTGTGGAGAGAAGGAGCCGTAACACCTGAAGCTGAAATACCTGGTGTAGACCCTGTTTTGTGCCTCACTGAGTGTGCTGAGTCTCATCACACCTGCAGGGCATGATGCTTGGAAGTCAGGGTGACTCCCATCACCACCTGATGTGGCCTGCATCCCGCTGGGCCCCTGGCTGTGTCCTGGCCCCTGACTGTGTTGTTGCACTGGGGAGGGAGGCCTGGCACTGCCCTCAGCCTTCCTTTAAAAGGGCTGGTGCTGCTGGAACCATACACCGCTGCGAAAGGTTAGGTGAAGTCAAGACGACCTTTGCCAGAGGCTGCAAGACCCTAGTTATTTATTGGAAACTAAGGTCAGAGAGGATTGAGGATGCCCGGGCTCCCTCTGCTACCTGAAAGTAAAGTGCTTTTGGAAGGTGAAATGGCGTAGAGCAAAGAATCAATTCATATTCATTTATAGGAAGAATGCTCTGAGGATCCGGCCACCGCAGATCACACAAACAACACAGAAACCCTAAGGTACCGCTCACTCCCAGACGGGGTTCCCAGACACAGTCCTCAGTTCCGTGGAGGCTTCCCCTGGGGGCAGCTGCCCAGGAAGGAGCTGGTTGGCCAGGCTGCTCTCCCTGATCCTGGTGGGGGCGCCTCTGTAGTGGCTCGCTGAAAACTAGATGCTCAACACACGTTTCGCTTTTCACCTTTCTTCTTTTTGAAATTATTAAATGAATTGTTTCATTTCTTAAAAGTGAAAATTCTCTTTGAATTTCTCTCAGGTACTGAAAACAAGGATTAAAGTAGTGGCATACATAGACAGCACTTTCGAAAGTGAGCGATCCCTGCATAGAAGTGCAAATAAACAGGGTCTACAACACCATTTCCGAAAAGCCAATAGGTTTTTGCAGGATGCGCTAAAACCCTCCGTGACTGTACAAAATGAAAGCGAGCCTATGCTCCACGGCACACAGCCCGGAAGACCTAGATGTGCTCCCCTACCACTACCAACTGCTCTATGAGGAACGAAAAGAGGTGGTTCTGAATTAGGGGAGGGGGAGAAACTCGGGCACAAAACTTAGAATCATAAAGTGGTCCGGGCTGACCGACAGAGCCTGAGGGAACTCCTGAAAGCCTGTTCTTCAGTCAACGTTAGGGTTTGACCAGGAACTCGCCCCAGTGCTCACTGTTCAGTCAAACAATAGAACAGGTCCGTCAGGGGGCCAGTAACAGGAGGCAGGTTCCCACACCTCAGCAATCATCTACCACTAGAGAGCAAAGGGCAGCACTGACTCAAGGACAAAGTTCAGAAGTGTTCGGAAAAGGCCAAGGAAAGGAACCAGGAAACACAGGGACAGAAGGTGCCAGGGGATGTTCCCCTCGGGGATCAAGATGAATCAAATGTGTGCGAATTGTTGAACATAAAACTGATGGTCTGCTCAGTATACCTTCACCCTCTTCATTTCTAAAAGGTTATGTGTTTTTAAATGACTATTTAGAAAATTGACCTCCTGCAGATGCACAAAAATCCTTATATTTATTATTCTTAATATAAATAGTTAAGTGTGCTCTTACCATAATTAGGTAAAATATACATGTTGAGTGGAACAAACAGCAGAACTATGCCTCCCAGAAAAATAAAAGGCACCTCATAACCAAAAGTTTGATACAAAAAGCCACCTAACGGAGGCCCGAGCACTAGGCCGAGTCCTGAAAAAATCTCAAGACTTCCCTAAAAGTGGAGAAAAAAGAAAGAATATTGAATTAATACAATTATTTGAAAAGTTGACAAATCAATACTTAATGGATCTACCTGAAAGAAAGAAAATAAGATTTCTATCCGCTTCACAGAAATAGTTGGTTCGATAATAATCAAATTAAGTAACAATAAAGATTAATTAGATAATTTAAGATGGACCCAAAACATAAACATACATATTGAAGCCATAAAAGTTCTAAATACAGGAAATATGTTTTTCTTTTCATTTAAAAAAAA
>NW_022107431.1:37898285-37905284 GCF_000313985.2 Echinops telfairi | reverse complement strand
TGAGAATGATGTACAAATGCGCTTTACACAATTGATGTGTGTATGGATTGTGCTAAGAGTTGTATGAGCCCCTAATAAAATGTTTAAAAAAAAAAAAAAGAATAACAAAGCAAAAAAAAAGAAATAAACATTAAACCCCAGGCTCTCCATTTTCACACAGGACACTGACGTGGTTAGTAAGTGTAGCAGCTCTCAGTGCTTCCCGGAATGTGGGCAAGGAGTTACTTGCCGACATGTGGCCTAGTGAGTGTCGCATAGTGAGCGCACAGGACAGTGTAGAGCTGCCCATAGGATGCCCTAGGCTGGGGCTAGCGGTTTCAACCCGCTGACCTATCAGTTAGCAACCAAGCACTTAACAATTGGGCCACCAGGCTCCTTCAGAGGAAAGTGACTATCACAGGGCAGTTTTGCAAAATCCCTCAAATTTACAAATGCATAAATCCTGTTCCACCGAACGCTACTTCAACGAGTTTTATGTATAGAAATCGCCATACAGATGTGACTTCTGCACAAGTCCTGCCTTGCAGCACTGTCTGTAACCACCAAGTGCAGACAGCCCAGGTCTCCATTGCCTGGGGACTGCCTGGATCCATTAGATTATCTCCACGGAGTGAATTCTACAGACACGGAATACTAGCGGGCAAGGGGAAATTGAAAATAGGACTGTGCTTCTTATGTAGATCAGGAAATAGCTCTAGGATGAAAGGTGCTGAAAAGTGCCGAATTTTTTAATTTTTGAATAAAGAAAATAAAGCAGAATGTCGAACCGTGCTGTCTCTCTTTCTCCAATGTGTGTGCCGCGTGTGCATGGCTTGTCATTGGGAGGGCATTTTTATCTGGTTAATAGGAGGATAAAGGAGCCTTGGTGACAGAGTAGCTTACATATGTTGGACTGCTAACTGCAAAGTCAGCAGTTCGAAACCATCAGCTTCTCTGCAGGAGAAAGAGGAGGCTTTCCATTCCGGTGAAGAGTTAGTCTCAAACACCCACCATGGCAGTTCTACCCTGTCCTGTAGCAGCAATTTGACTCAATGCGAATGAGCTCGGTCCTTTAGGTTAACAGGAGGACTAACTGGTCACACAGCAGGTGTAGAAGTGCAACTTTTCACTCTCCGGCTGGTCCCTGACTTAAAACAGCATTCCTTTATGACTCTGTCCTAACATAATTCAAATGTTTCTCTTTTTTTTTAGCTTTCATTTTTACTGTCTTTTATTATCAATATCTTTGCAAAATCTGATCTTTGATCATTAGCTGTGAGTGCATGTCTGTGACTGATAACATTAGCAAATGACACGGCACAACATGTACATGCTGAACATATTCCTAATGAAAAGATAAAAGAAGAGGAAATAAAAAAGCATGCACAGCTTTTTTGTCGGTGCACTTTGTGATAGCTCAAACACAATTGAAGATCACCTGTATCCCCTTTTATAACTTCTGAGTTTGGGACCATAGACAATTATTTCAGTGTTGTTGTTAAGGAAAGGTGGGATTAGCAAAGCGGCACCGTGAGGGGATTACTACAATACAAGCACTTCTGAAAGGATTCTGCTTTAAATCTATCTGTTTTTGAGGACTCTAAGCAGACTCATGATTTACAAATTTATCTCTTCAGACTTCCTGGACCACACTAGAGTAGCATGCTTCGCTTTGGACACTTTGTACCACATAAGGCGTGGGAAACAGAAGCGGGAAGGGAGTAGATGGGGACAGACTCTCACATTCACAGGTTAAGGAGTCTGAGAGGCCAAGGCTCCCATGGAGGAAACCTTCATGTTCATGGGTGGGAGATGTGTCCCACTCACATTCTCCTAAGTAAAAGTTATTCCCCATGATACTCCCTCCCCCACTTCCATAATAATGCCAAATCTAAGATGCTGTTTGCAAACACATAGTCACTGACTATACATTTGGAGGTCACCTGCTTAAAGCCTAACTTTATAAAGGTTATTAGGCATCTAAGGAATTCAGACCCTATTGTTTGTCCCACCCTAAGTAGTGCGCACTCCCTTCTGATAAGGGTGATGGATTGTTCCCCTGAAGGAGAGCCCAAAGTCGTCCAAGGTCAAGCCAATTCAGATGCCCACGTTATGCTGCCATCTGGACTGTGAAGTCCGCCCATCTTGTTATATATATGCATTCCTGTCACATGTGTGCCCAGAGCTTGTCCCCCTTCTGCTACGCATATGCCTATTGGACAACCCCTTCCTGTTACATATGTAGTTACTTGTAATTAGGGGGCTTGAACACCCCCTGAGTGTATATGTCTTGGTTGGAAATATATTCTGTCTTTCTGCATGGACCTGTCTCCCGGCGGTCCCGGAAGTGAGCACTTGCATGTTGTATCTTGTCTGATGTCTCTTTAATTCACCCCTTAATTACACAACCGCCCCCTTGGACCTTGTGGGGGCTGGTACCCCACAACAGGGGATGTCCGCATGTACTAACAATAAAGCTGTCTTGCTCAACTATCCTATCAGGAGTGTTGGCCTTTGGTGGAGATCTTGCAGAGAAACTAGGGCAAAAGAGAATGATGGAAGCCCAGAATGCAGAGGACAGAGCAGGTATGGAAGGATGGGATCCAGCTTTCTTTTGGAAAGTTAGACACTTCCGCCTGGAATAAAACCGGAAGAGGACACGTACCATTACGGTCGCCACGTTGTTTGGGAAGGCCTTCGCGAGGATGGCGGAGGATGCGGTTATGGCTGCCGAGAAGCTGATGGCATCGACCACTCTCACCAGAAAGCACATGGCAATAAAGGTCGGTCCGTCGGGAACTTGGTCCAACACACTGAAAAGATGGAAGACACTTTTCAAATATCCAGCTAGATAGTACATTTTTTCCCGTATTTTATTTTTCTTAACTTCATCCACTGAAAGCAGCAGTACGTAAAAATGCATAGTTACTAGGATAAGTCTGCTTGTGAGTTTTTTTAAGAATTGCTTTGTTATATTTTCAGTAGACAAAAAGACACACTTAAAAAACATTAAGTGGTATTGACACTGTTCAATGGCCCTTGTCTGCTGGCATAATTGGGCCTGGAAATGATCACACTAAACAGACCTTTGATCACGAGCTTCAGCGGCTAAGTGCTGACAACATATCAAAAGGCTGGTCAGCAGAGATGCCTCAGAAGTTAGGCCTGGCAATCTGATTCTGAAAGGACATCAGTTTGAAGGCTCTAAAGAGCAGTTCTACTCTGTCCGTCTGGTCTCCAGGAGGTGCAGGGGTCGTGATGGCAACTAACAACGACACAGGCCTTGTGGGGAGATGTAGGATCACAGTGATAAGAATCTGCCTAGAAAGAAGGACCCAGAATGGTCCCAGGTTGCTTGGTAAAGCTCAAAACCTCAGAAAAAGAATGAATGCAAAAAAAATAGAAGACTCCCTAAAAAGAACAATAATAATTAAAAAGAAAATACGGATCTAGATTGTGTTTGATATGAAGGATTTTCTGGGCTTAAATCATCTTAACCTCATTATAGTCTTTGATTCCCCCTCCCCTGCACCCCCCACCGTTCAAAGACTTGTTCCAGGTTTTCCATGTAATTTGTCACTCGAATGACAAATTTAAGGGACTCTGTGTTTCAGATCTTCTTCCAGAGCTGTTTGTCTGCTGACACTTCCTTTTCCTCTTCCGGAACTGCTCACTGGGGACTCATCCAACCCACACTTTCAGAGGGAGCACATGACCCTGGCCTGCTGATCAGAGTACCCTCTCCATCTGGACACAGGGGTAGAGGCAAGATTTGGCCATCAGCTCAGAGCAGGCCTGTGCAAGCCTGGCAGGGGCGATGAGGAGAGTGGCCCTCATCCTCCGGGAGCTGTTGGGACCATCCGGCCAGCACAAGGGGAGAACTTTGCCCAAGAACAAAGCAGACAGAGAACGCAAAACCACAATGTTGGAAAAAGATATTTGATGACCTCATTTCAACCCCTGAATCCTGATGTTCTTCACATGACCCTTCAGGTCAGGAACTCACATTCTGGCACAGACCAATCTGAGTTGGGTTTGTGTCTGTCACAATCACCAGGTCCTAGTAAGTAAATTCAGTAGCAAGCTTTACAAGGGTCCCCTCCCGGAAGACCCTTTCCTTTTGTTCAGTGATGTCCTTTCCCATTCTCTGTCACCTGACTGACTCCCTTTGCTACTCATCTTGACTAACTCATTGAAAGAAGCCTTTGGCATTTAAACTGGAGGCTTTCTGACATATAGTCAAACTCACCAACACATTAGAAAATTACTTACCCAAAGAGGATTGTAACTCCTCCTGAGACAAACATTCCTGCCACAAACATAAATTTTGCTCCAATACGTACGAGCTATAAAGAAAGTCAAAGAGAAGCAGTACAGTGATGGCTGCCACACATCTGTATTAGCATAAACAAATCCACCGTGTCAGGAAATATAAGACATTAGCATGACGTGCAAAGTTAGTAGAGTATTACAATAGCCCAATTAGATACTTATGAAAAACTCTGCATATCATTAATTATCCACTTAAAACCATCTCTGATCAGAGCTGTGAACACAAATTGTTGTGAACACAAATTGTTGTGAACACAAATTGTTGCACAACCAGCTAGGACAGCTCATACTTTTCAATGAAATGCAAGCATCTTTATGAAATGATAGCATATGGTTTTTACAAACCTGGAAGGGATTGAAAATCAGTAATCCAACAGTAGCGCAGTACCTAAGCTATAATGCTGGTAAAACTAGATAGTACCTAGCTACCACTACCGATAGAATGGCAGAATGGGAGAGAAATGTTGATAGAACAAAACCCCAATTGCTTTAAAAAAAAAAAGGCAGATAATTGGACTGAGAAGAGACTAAAGCAACCCATGAGGCTATCACCCTAGGATTATCTTTGAACTTGGAATTGAAAATATTTCTACAGGTCACCACTCAGGTAATAATATACCAGCTTATAAAGTAAGCAATATGACTCAAAATAATGTACTCCCTTAAATAATGCATTATTTGAAAGGGCTTCAAAGTGAGTGGAGTATACACACTTCAGTCTTGAAAATCCTCAGACCAGAAGAACTAGATGGTGCCCCCACCACCACCACCACTACCAACTTCTCAGAAGGTCCAGAGAGAGTGGGAGAAAAACGTGGGACAGAGCTCAAAATCATAGAAGAGACCAGGCTTCCGGGTCAGATGGGGATAGGCAGGACCCCCAAGACTATGGCCCTTAGTCACCCTTCAAGTCCACAACTGAACACACCCCTATGGCAGAATAATTGACCATTTGAAACCAAAAGGGCAGTATTTACCAAGCAACAAAGTTCCGAGGGTTATGAAAGGCAGAGCGATAGAAACAGGGACTACGGGGAGAAGGCAGAATGGTTTTGAGGGATTGCTGCAGATGGGCTGAAATAAAATCTGTACGAACTGCTGAACATAAGACTGATGAGCTGCTCTGTCAACCTCCACCTAATTTATAATAAAAATTTCACGGAGGAACTTCATTATCTTTTCATTGACTTTTGGATGCTCCCTTGTATGAGACCAAATGATCAACATTTACCTATATGTAAAGGTAAGACAGGAAGGCAGAGAAAGGAAGCTAGGTGGAAAGAAACAGAACCCGTGGAAATGAGAATAATGACACGGTGCAAAATTTATAACCAAGGACATGGAACACATTGTACAAAAATTGGTGAAAGCAACTTAATTTCATCTAATATCCAAGCACATGTTTTTAAATTATAGATGCACATATTGTATACACACATGATGATAGCTGTTTTTATATCTGTGAAAATTCTAGACCAATAAATTGGAATAATTCATACAAATTTTAAACATCAAAATGTGTACACAATTCATAATACTTACATATTTTCCAAATACCAAAGATGCCAGCAAGTCACACAAAGCATAACATCCAAAGATCATACCAATAACTGTATTGCTAGCGCCCTTCTTTTCAGCCTTGAAATAAATGGGAAAGAAAACAAAATTGGAAGAAAATGAGTATTCATATGGGGGGAAAATAAAGGAACGATTAGATCAGAGAATCTCTGATAACTTTTGTGCAGTATATTCCAGACGATTACCTTAAAATAAACGTCTTAGGGAAGAAAAAGAAACCCTAGTAAAACCTGGTTTCTCCCATGAAAAGATTTCGCCCACCAAGCTTATAAGGAAGCATTGACTGTGGCTGTAAATCCTAAATAGAGAACAATCACTAAACTCTTGGATGAGACCAGGTGGGTCCAGCATCACCCTTGAGACAGAAGATACACCTGATCCTGTGATCACATTGAAGCAGGGGCAGACATCACTGATGCATAGATCATTGTGACAGACCAGGTTCTCGAGAAGTGGAGATCCTGTGAGCTGGTGCACGGCCACATCAGAAGCCCACTTAAATTGGTCCTCTGTTTCTGCCAAAAGTACCAACAACCCTCAGTGGAGTAAATGTCCTGGCCTGCAAATATACAGGTTGACAGTTCAAGTCCACCCAGAGATGCCTTGAAAGAAGAGCGTGGCAATCTGCTTCCCAAAGCTTAATGACTGATAGCACCTGTGAAGCAGATCTACCTGAGACACATGCCGTCACCATGAGTCAGGAGCGACATGATGGTGATTGATTTTCACTGGAACCTGTCAATTTGGAGAAGACAATGTATTCTTTCCTGACGTCCAAAACACAGATTCTAAAATGTCCTCATTGACTTTTATTATTATTAAATCATTTTATTGGGGGCTCTTACAGCCCTTATCACAATCCACACATACAATCATTGTGTCAAGCACACTTGTACATATGTTGCCATCATCGTTTTATTATTTTTCTTTTGTATAAAGCACATTTATACATTCGTTACCCTCATCATTGTCAAAACATTTGCTCTCCACGTAAGCCCCTGGCATCAGCTCTTCATTTTCCCCCACTCCCTCCCTGCTCCCTCCTCCCTCATGAACCCTTGATAATTTATAAATTATTATTTTGTCATATCTTACACTGTCCGACGTCTC
>NW_022107431.1:37893520-37898014 GCF_000313985.2 Echinops telfairi | reverse complement strand
GAGGCATTTAGGAACTAGAGGAAACTTGTATGTTTTATCATTGCTATATTGTACCCTGACTGGCTCATCTCCTCCCTGTGACCCTTCCATAAAAATATGTCCAGTTGCCTACAGATGGACTTTGGGTCCCCACTCCACACTCCCCCTCATTCACAATGATTTTTTGGTCTTTGATGCCTGATAACTGATCCCTTCGGCACCTCATGATCACACAGGCTGGTGTGCCTCCTCCATGTGGGCTTATTTGCTTCTGAGCTTGATGGCCACTTGTTTACCTGCAAGTCTTTAAGACCCTAGCTGCTATATCTTTTGATAGCTGAGCACCATCAGCTTTCTTCACCACATTCGCTTATGTACTTGCTTTGTCTTCAGCTATTGTGTCGGGAAGGTGAGCATCAACCATCATCATTTTCAAAGCATTTTATTTCTACTTGAGTCCTTTATATCAGCTCATTGTCCCCTCCTTCTGCCACCCTCACCCCTCATGAACCCTTGATAAATGATAAATGATTATTATTTTCATCTTACATTGTTTGCTATCTCCTTTCACCCATTTTTCTCTTGTTTGCCCCCCTGGGGGGGTTGGGTTACACATTGTGATAGATTCCTCCTTTCTCCCCCACCGCCCCCCTTCCCCTCTTGTTACTTTGAGAACTAAGGTGCCTCTGATCCAAGCCATGGTATTTCCATCGTCTCGTGTGCATGTGAAAATTGGACACTGAATAAGGTAGACTGAAGAAGAACAGAAGTACTTGGATTACAGTCCTGATAAAGAATATTGAATGTATCATAGACTGCCTAAAGAACAAATGAATCTGTCTTGGACAAGCTACAGCCAGAAAGCTCCTTAGAACCAAGGACACAAGTCTCCATCTTCATCTTACGTGCTTGGACAGGTTATCAGGAGAGACCAGTCACTGGAGAAGGCCATCGTGCTTGGTCAAGTCGAAGGGCAGCAGCAAAGAGGAAGACCCTCAATGAGATGGGTTGACACAGTGGTTGCAGCCGTGGGTTCAATCATCCCAATTATGAGGATGGCGATGATCAGACAGAACTTCCTGCTCTAGTACATGGGGGGGGGTCCTTATGAATCGGAAGCCACTTGATAGCACCGAACAACAGCAAGCTAAACTAAGAGATACAAGGAGAATATTCCTTGTAAGAGAGAGTGTGGCTGGCTCACTTTACAGACATCATCAGGAATGATAAGTCACTAGAAGAGGACATCACGTTTGATAAAGAAGACGGTTGAGAAAAATAGAGGAAACTCTCTATGGGACAGGTTGACACAATAACCATCCTCACGGTCTCCAGGATACTAATGATTGTGAAGATGGTGCAGGGCTGGGCAGCATTTCACTCTGTTAAGATTCGGCAGCTAACAAAAACAACAATCTAAACTTTAAGAACGTCCCCAAAGGTGCCTAGTAAGCACCTGGCAGTGGAGGAGGGCCCAGATGCCCACCATACCACAGTATTTGCTTAGGCAGGATTTAAACCCATAATTCAATGAGATTCAGCATTAAACCACCCCTTGCCAACACTCAACCATGTGAGCTAATGATCTGTCTACAACACAAATGTCATTGTAAAAGAAGATTTTATTTCTTCTACCCAATGGTCAAGTGCCTCCGAATGGAGTATTCATAGGTCTTCGTGCAATAATAGATCTGAAGTGTATTGCTCTCGAGTGTCTTACAGAAAACACACAGTGGTCATGTTGTCGTTGGCTGGTGCCAACTCTTAGCGACCCCATGTACAACAACAGAATCAAACGCTGTCCGGTCCCCCGCCACCCTCATAATTGTTCTTATATTTGAGCCTAGTGTTGCTGCCACTGTGTCAGCCAGTCTTGTCAAGGCCTTTCTCTTTTGTCCTGGCCCTCTATTTCACCAAGCATCATGTCCTTCTTCAGGGACTGGTCTCTCCTGACAACACGTCCGTGGTATGTGAAATGAAGTTTGTTCTTTTAACAGGAGTCCATGGTACTTTCAATATTCTTCACCAGCACAATTAAAACACATCCATTCTTCTTCAGCCTTCTTTAGTCAATTGTCCATCTTTCACATGCATCAATATCCTGCTTTTTATCACTCTCAAGAGGCCTTGTACAGCAGATTGACCCAATGTGCCACCACAGAAAAACCCTCAGCTTTCTGGGATGAAGAATCATTATTAATCAGAATTTCTCCTTTGTGCAATGCAACCAGAATCCACAAGGGATTCCACTATATGCAAGTATTCTATAGCCTTTTAGTCACGGTTTTGTAATTTCCCTAAAATAACTTGCAGGGCCTATGGAATAAGATGTGTAAAACCCTTATAAGATTAGACAACTGACTTTGACTATGCAAAGAAGTAAAGAAAATCAAAATCCTCACAACGGGACCCATGGGAACATCATGATTGTGGGAGCACATCTTCTGAAGATGAACCCTGAGCAAGGAATTCGTGTCAAAGTCTCTGAATGCAGTGACATTGGTCCTAGATTCTCGGAAGGCAGAGAACTTGGAGCAGCACGCTGTCCTAGGCTTCTGAGTAAGAGCGCAGTGATGGGACAGTTTGACCCTCATTTCCTGCCCCAAGTAAGACAAGACCATCACCACATTCCACGGTTTAGGCAAGACCTGTGGGAAGGAGCTGACAGCTCAAACCCAGGGAGCGGAGACACTGAAGGTCTGACCTTCAACTCAGAAAAAGTAGACATTTCTATCCTGATCCCTGACAACCACCATTCTGCAGGCGTGCCTTTATACTCCCTACTTTGGGCTTTATCTTCCCCTCCAGACTATGGACACATTGGCTAGAATATGATTGCTTTTTTGTTTGGCTTCAAGGAAATTGTTGATAAATCCTCTGTGTAAGTGTTTGTCATGGAATGCAGGATGTGTGATAAGAACTGTATACAAACCTGCCTTGAGTAAAGTGCTATGCCTTGGAGTTGCTATGCTCCAAGAGGCCCCAACCCCACAACTTTATCCTCTCTTTTATCTCTCTTTCTCAATTGTGACTGTACCCCTCTCTACCCTGCTTCCATCCATGAGAGGGCTGGATCCTCCTCACACAGGATAAGTGGAGAAAAGGTTGAAGTTGTCAAAGATTTTGTCTTGCTTGGTTCCATAATCAATGCCCATGGAAGCAGCAGTCAAGAGATCAAAAGACACATTGCATTGGGTAAATCTGCTGCACACAACCTCTTCAGAGTATTTAAAGCAAGGATGTTACTTTTAGGACTACGGTGTGCCTGACCCAAGCCATGCATGGTATTTTCCATTGACTCATACGATTGTAAAAGTTGAATGATGAATAAGACCATAGAAGAATCGATGCATAGAAATTGTGATGTTCAAAAATAATATTGAAAGTACTACGGACTGCTAAAAGGACACGGAGATCTGTATTGGAAGAAGTAAGGCCACAGTGCTCCTTAGAAGCAAAGATGGAGAGACTTCATCTCACTTACTCTGGACATGTTGTCAGGAGAGACTAGTCCCTGGAGAAGGCTATCATGCTTGCTAACGTTGAGGGGTAGAGAAAAAAAGGAAGGCCTTCAATGAGATGGATGGACACAATGGATGCAACAATGGGTTCAATCGTAGGAATAGTTGTGAGGATGGTGCAGGACAGACAAAGTTTTGTTCTGTTGTGCACAGAGTTGCTATGTGCCAGAACCAACGTTTTGTTACAACGTTTGTTAAAACGTTTGTTACAACGTTTTGTTAACAACAACAACAACATACAAATAACACTAAAGGGCTAATGCCAGCTAGATATAGGGACTTTGACTGTCATCAAAAAGAAGTGTCTGGAAAAATAATAACTACTTCACCCTTAAAAAAAAGAAAAAGTGTCTGTTCTCTGAACCAAGACTCTTAGTCCCTGAATTGAGAATCTTCTAAACTCAAAAAATAATGAAAATTGAAGATAGGAAAGACAGCACAGGTCAGCCGATGGTTAGAAAGCTCATTGCTATTGGGGAGGAGGCTTGCCTGATGAGCTAAAAGAGCTGTACCTTGCCTGTCCTGGGCAGAGGTCTGCGTATACTCCATGAAGCAGCAGTACAGCTCCCTACTGTGCAGCAGGGGTCCTGGTAGTATGGCGGCAAGGGAACCTTGCTGGCCCAGGCAACATGGTGGGAGTAAGGTGCAGAAGCTCAGAAGAGCCCAGTGGCAGAGGCTCAGGAGCTCCTATACCAAGTCTTCCCACCAAGAGACAGGCCCATCAAGGCCCTGGGGCAGAACAGAAGTGTTGGGAATTGTGCAGTGTGGTGGTAGCCGAAGGCAGTGGTGACATGAACACAGCATTGTCAACACCTGCCCAGCAACATAAAAATGACCATGGGTAAGACAAGATTGCTGAAGACAAAATGGGTGCATAAGCAAATGTGGTGAAGAAAGCTGATGGTGCCCAGCTATCACAAGATATAGCGTTTCTGAGGTCTTAAAGCCTTGAAGATAAACAAGCAGCCATCCAGCTGAGAAGCAACAAAGCCTA
>NW_022107431.1:37888551-37892780 GCF_000313985.2 Echinops telfairi | reverse complement strand
AAAGAATAGCTGTAGGTAATTTGGGGAGGGAAAAAGGTTCTCCTTTGAGAATCCATTGTTATAGTTTAAAGTTTGCTTCCTCTAAATAATAATGGCTTTCAATATGCAAGCACTGTTCGTTTCATGTGTCTAACTTGACTGGAGGTGAATGTGGCACTCCCAGAATGTATAGTGACCAATGTCAGTGTCTGTGTCTCATTCCTAGTCGTTTAAAGGCTGCCTGGAAGTTTGAGGCCGTCTGGGAGTGCATGCAATGCAGACAGGCAGACAGGAACATTTGAAATCTAAGCCAGAAATGGAAATGTGATAGTCTTCCTAATTCCAAACTCTTAAGAGACCAAAAACTACAGGAGAAAGTGTAAATGACTATCTTAATATAGACACCTCACAGCAACATAGCAATCTCACTTATTCTGTGCATCCTCTTTTTTAAGTTTCAGAAGCCATGTAAAGATTAATCCAACTACATAGGTAGCAGCAAAATTATCCACAGCCAAATTGCCTCCTAAATGGATGCTCTTTAAAAAAAACAAACACTTTTATTGGGACATAATCCACGTATCATACAAGTCAATAGTTCAGTCATATCCAGAAGAGATGTACAATCATTACCACAATCAATCTGAGAACATTTTCTCCTTTCTTGTCCTCCTTGTTATTAATTCCCCATTCCCTGCCAACCTTCCCTTCCACACCCCCAAGAGACCATTCATCTAGTGCCTGGTGCCTGCTTCTTTTCTTTCTTTTTCTCTCCCCTCCCCCTCAGTCCCCAACACACACACAATTCGGCGTTGTTATTTGTTTCGATGCATTACATCCCTAGAAAAAGAAGCCCAGGGTTTTCCCTCATGTGTGTTTTCTCCTGGCTTCCTCGTGGTCCGTGATGCTGGCGGCGGTCGTCAGCACAATGAAGCCGAGCTGGCTGGGGGGGAACAGGTTGTTCTGCCACTTCCCTAAATCTCTGAGCTGCCCGTCTAATCTACGGCTGATCATGCCACACTAGTTTAATCTGCCCGTGAGGTTGACTACAATTTCCCCAGCTCTGTGATCATCGATGATTTCAAATTCGCCAATGTAGCCGGGCTGCATCATCACAGTTAGAAACCGGACAATGGCTTTGGAGCATGGCCCAGTAAGAACTTGGTGCTTGCCTCTCTTCTCGCCATGATTGATGCTCTTGAGAGCGTTCACGTGCACCATTACAGCAGCATGGAAAGAAGGTGGAAAGAGCCGTCCAGTGCCTGTTTCTATAGATTCACCCATCCTGGATTTCATACACGGAGAAACATAGAAAACAAAGGACAAGGAAACTAAAAAGCTAACAATGATAACAAAATTGGACATTTGTCTTGACTGGCTATTTCCCCAAGCTATCAAATATTCTGTAAGAAGTATTCTGTTGGTTAAAGTCCTATACACCAGGCAGATTTTTATATATTTTACATACAATGAAAGAATCCAGAAACCATTTTTTGTAAGAACACAAAGATGAAAAAAAAGTTCTTACCTCCTTGGGGAAGAAGGGCCCAAGAATAGAATAGGACATACTGCAGCCCAAGTTCATGGAGGCTGCTGATACCAGTGTACAAAGTTGTTCTCTTGAAAGCCACCTGGAAGACACTGCTGCCGTTTGTGGAGAGTCATCACCTGGAAATGCAAACAAGCATCAATTAAAGGCCCCAGGAGGGGAGCACTGGTGGGGCTGTGGGTAAGTATTGGGATGCCCACTATTCACACCCACCAGGCACTCCTCTCCATGGGGGAGAGATGAGGCTGTCTCCTTCAGGCTCAGAACCCTTACACAGGGGAGCTCTGGTGGCACCACAGGTCAGTGGTTCAAACCCAGCATCAGCTCCCCATGAGAAAGATGAGGCTCTGCCCCCTGGAAAGCTTCACAACCCAGGAAATTCTTTGAGTTGGAATGCACTTGCTGACAGAGAAGTAGGACCCCAGGAGGAGTCCCTGGGTGGCACAAACAGTTAAGGGCTGGGAAGGCTGGTAGTTTGAACCTGCCCAGAGGCACCTGTGAAGACAACCCTGGCCTTGTGCTTCAGAAAGGTCACAACCTTGAAAACCGCAGAGAGGGCAGTTCACCTCTGACACACAGGAGGTCACCCCATCTTGGAAGGGACTCAACAGCAACCAACACTGAGAACAAAGGTCCCAGGGAGCATAAAAGTTTGCTCTTGGCTTCTTACCAGGAAAGGTCTGGCAAGTCACTTCTGTAAAGATAATATCTCCCAAAGCCTGCAGAGTAATCCTACTGGGTAACATGTGGGGCCACTCTGAGTCAGAATCGATTCAATGGCAAGAGTTTTGGAACACGGACTAGCGATTCAAGTGCCCCGGTGTCATGTCAGTGCATGAGAAAATATTTACTAAGCCAAGAGCTGTTTTTAGAATACTACTTTTGATAAAATAGAATGTAATCTCTGTACACAGTTGCAACTTTGAAAACACGCACCTGTCACTATACTAGATTTTCAAAGCAGACTTTATCAAACCAGTTCATCTGGCCTGCCATCCGCATATGGTCCACTTCTTTTGTCTATAACTAATCTCTTCAAGAAGGATGCAGCAGTGGGGTGATCCCCCCCTCTTCCCAAAGTACTTGTTCTCTGAAGTATCATGTAATGTCCCTTCTCATGTTTTTCAAGAGCCCTCATGGGGCAATGGCTAAGGCTCCCAGTGGTGGGTGATCAAAGCCACCCTCACTGAAGTGACTTTGAAGAACAGATCTGTTGGTCGGCTCCTTGAAAGATTACAGTGCAGGTAAACCTAGGAAGGGATTCAGCCCCGTCTTACAGGGTTAATATGAGTTGGAATCAACTAAACACAACAACCTTCACGTTCTTTATGGACTCAAGAGTATTTTAAGCATGTATGGTTAACGATTTCTTAAGCTTTCTAGGACAATATGATTCTGGGGGCTCGCAGATTTCCAGTTGGGCTGTTAACCATGAGGTCAGCAGTTCAAAACCACCAGCTAGGTGTTCCTGGTGGTTTACAGTTTTAGAAAACCACCAGGGCAGTTTTACTGTGCCCTGCAGAGTCACTGCCAGTCAGAATCGACCAGATGGCAGTGAGGTTTTTGTTTGTTTGTTTGTTTTCTTGAGGAGGCATTGGGGCGAAGTGAAATGTAAATCATTCAAACGCTGAATTCATACCTAGAGTAGTATGACCTTTGAGACAAGACCCTCAAATCTGCTAGGCGGCCAGATAGGGAGTTGTCGCTCTCTATGCCCCTACAGGAGGTTGCTGCAAAACGTCAGGCCAGCCCAGCCACCCATAAAGGCCAGAGGGCATGCACAAATTCAGGCTCCAGGCCAAGAAGGAGCAGCACACCTAGGTGTGTGGTAAACCGGGGTGGGCCCCCATCTGAGCCAGGTGAGCTTAATTCAGCCAATAGGGTCAACCAGTACCGTTGGCCACGCCTCCCTTCAGAGGGCCCTGAAAATCAGGATCTGAAGCACACCACCTCTCTTTTTTTCCAGCTGCAACTGGGCCAGAGGAGTTGCGGGTTTCTCTGGCCTCAGGTTTCCACAAATGGGTGTGCAGTGCCCTGAGGGTGCCTGTGTAAAACCTGAAACTCCTTCAGTCCTTTATGAAAACCCCCTTGGATCACAAACCAGGTTCCAGTGTGAATTCTTGCTCATGTAAAGCCAAGGACCAAGGTATTTCCACCGGAGAAATGTAACAAACCCATTAGTTAACACTACATTTTCCATCCATTCATGTATTTCAAGGCTGAATTTTCATTTAACAGTAAAGTGAACACGGACATTTCTCAGAACATGAAATATCTATCCAGTACACTAACCATTTAAAAACGAAATGGTCGTGAAGGAGAGGGAGACGTGCTAGACATGGATTTGGTTTGCTCTGTTTTCTTCAGGTTGTCTTTGGGGCCCAGGTCAAGACAATCAGCCACAGCAATCCTGATGAAGCTTTCGGAGTAGAAGAGGAAGGGACAAATAGGGAAAGTTAAGCAAGGGGGCAGGGAGAAGGGGGGCGCGGAGTCAAGGGAGGTTCTGGAAACGAAAGGGTTAACGCTTTTCTCCAAGCACATTCATTCTCCAGTGTTTTCTGAAACCGACAGGTTCATGGGAAGGAGACCCATTAGCGACAACGCGTTCACGAACTTGAACCCCTCCGGAAGGTAGGTACCGAAAGCAGATCCGAACCGCAGAGTCAGGCGCCTTTGCGAATTTCTCGGAAACAAAGCTAGC
>NW_022107431.1:37875705-37888336 GCF_000313985.2 Echinops telfairi | reverse complement strand
GCCGCGCGGAGGGCCCGCTCTGAGAGACCCGCGAGCGCGCGGATCCGCCCCAAGCTGGCCGGGCTGGGCCAGGCCGGTGTGTCGGGGCGGGGCCTCGGTGAGTCTGTCTGCTGGTGTCTGTCCTGCATGCTGTCCTGTCATGACAGCAACCCAAACCAAACCCACTGCCCTCAAGTCAGTGCTGGCTCTTGGGGTGGGGGCACTGAACATAGGACGATCCCGTATCCCCTGTAGCTTCGCCCCATCGGCCTTCAAATGAGTGCCAAGTATTTCTGCCCAAAGTCAAAAGGACCCTGGTGCACGTGCAGAATAGGCTGTGTCAAGGGGTCCATGATGGCTCCTCGGGACCCCCATGGGACAGGGTGGAACGGGACGGTTTGGGTTTTTTTTTTTTTTAAGGTTGTTCAAACAAAACCAAAACCCAATCCTGCCTTTCAGTTCTCGCTAGGCTGGAACCTGAACTCTGGTACTGGTAGGAGCTCAGGACACATGAACTCCAGATCAGATAAGTCCCTCATCAACAGAAATGGGAGTGGTGATACCAGGAGCGTAGGGGGAAGGTGGGAAGAGGAGGTGAAGGAAGGGGGAACCAATCACAATGATGGACACATAGCTACACACGAACAACAGAGACCGTGGGGGAAGGGAGACAGCGGTTGGTGTAAGATATGGAAATAAGGATCATTTATCATTTATCAAGGGGTCATGGGGGTGCTCAAATAGAAAATAAATGTTTTGAAAAGGATGATGGCAGCCTATGTATAAATATGCTTGATACAATTGATGTATGGAATGTTAGAGGAGCTGTCAGCCCCCCAATAAAATGACTCAAACAAACAAACTAAAAAACTCACTGCCATGCAGCGTATTCCTACTCAGCTTGTAGAACATCAAATGTGACTTGGTGGGGCGGTCGGGTTAGCGTTGGACTGCCAACTGCAAGCTTAGGGGTTCAAACCCACCTGCCTGAGAAGGGGAGCTGGGTGGGGGGCAGTTCAGACGGTTTCTGTAAAGGTGTACAGACTCGGAAACCCTATAGGGTCACTCTGCGGCAGAAAGGGCAGTGGATTTTTTTTTTTTCCAAATCTTTATGGAAGTAGAAAAGTAGGGAGTGCCTGAATTCAAAGACACATGTCAATTAGAAAATAAGTCCCAAGCTGAACATTTTGAAGAGTATGTTACTTTTCACTGTGGGTAAATGCCGTGGTGTTTGTATTCGCCCAAGCCATGCGTTACAAAACTGCACGTGAATTAACTGGTTCCAAGCACCCGGAATGGATAAATATTAGCAAGAATGACTAGGAAGAAGCAGGTGGGAATGAAGGCTCCGGCAGGCAGATGCCTGGGTCCCTAGCTGTATGTGGCCTTTGGACCTGGGGCACTCTCTGCTTCCTCTTCTCTACGACTGAGATTACAACGCGTAACCAGTACTGGCATCCGTTCCAGTAGTGATTATTGCTGAACACGAGGCTGGCAAGCCAGCTGGATGACTGCTCCTTGCATTTACACTCGGTTTTCTAGCAAGAAAACAGAAGTGAAAAGAAGTAAAATCTAATTTTGTCTTGTTTATTATCTGGAAGGACTTAAGTTTCAGAGACTGGGAAATTATTGATTGGTGCCAGGATATAACACAAAGACTACCTTGTGCCAAAAAACAAGAACTTAACTCGTTGACATCCATTTAATTCTGGCTCATAGCGACCCTATAGGACAGAGTAGAACTGTCCCTGTGGGTTTGTGATATTGTAACTCTTTGTGGGAGTCAAAAGCCTCAACTATTTCCATTAGATCCACTGGTGATTTGCAGTTAGCCAAAAAAAACTTTGTCCGCTAGGCCATGAGGCTCCTACCTTGTACCAGGCACAGTGAGTTTAAAGGCAAATGAGCCCCCTCCAGCCTCTGCCATCATGAAGCTCTCTCTGCCTACTAGCTAAAACAGACATTGATCAGCCATTCAATAGAACACAATGGGTTAAATGCTTCATCAAAATAGATGTGAAGGACGGTTGGCTCTATCTGAATAGGCCGAGGAAGGCTTCCTGAGGAAGTGATGCTACCCAGGGTCTTGAAGAGCTTGAAAAAGGTCTTGGTGGGCAAGCAGAGCCCTTAGAACAGATTTCAATCAACAGAAGGATTTGCTCCAGCCAAGACTCCTCAGGCAACCTTCCAGCAGGATTATCATCTGAACCCTTCCAGTCTCTCTGACTCATTTCATTTAATCCTATGTTCCTGTGCCCTCACTAATCTAACATCAGACCATAAAGGGAAATGCTCTTGAAGTATTTCTTTGATGATTACATCCCTTTGTGTCTGTTCTTTTCTGGAAAATTTTAAAGGCATTCTCTTATTTCTTACACATTTTCTCTCCTGTTTTTTCTTGTTTGTGTCCTTTTTGAGGGAGTGTTCCCCAAGTTTATTTTCCACACTTTCAACTGAAATTTTATTTCTGTTATCACCTATTTTCTTCTCTTTCCACCCCCACCACCCCCATTTATAAACATTCTGGCATATTTAATACGTGTTTTTATTTGCAAACATTCTCATAAAATGTCATTTTTGTTTTGTGTCCATGTAGTTTGAATTTACATGAAGAGTATTTATATCACACACACACACACACACACACACACACACGAAGTAAAGTCCAAAAGTATTGCCATTAGGTATCCAGTTCATACACGGACAAATTTATTCCAAACAAAATCTGTTTAAACCTGTCTCTCTGATTAGTGATGGGCTGCAAACAGGTAAGTTCTCTCTGTGAAATACTTATCTTAGTCTTATTAGGGTGCCTTTAACAGCAATGAAAACCTAATTTAAGAGTGGATTGTGAGCAAGATTCGCTCAGACGATTATGACAACTGTTTATTGGGGACTCTAAACATCCTAATGATAGATTTTCTTTAATGACACTGGATGATCACAGGTATTTGTTACAAGAATAATTTTTTTAAGATTAAAAACTGCATCAGAAATAAAAAAAGAGTATGAGAGTTGCCTCAAGGAATTTAAAAACATTTTTACATCATAACAATGTATCTCATATTCTTTAAGCTGTCCTTTGAGCATTTCATTGAGATACCTTTTTCCCGTCCACTTTACACTTCTTTTTGTGACCCAAACTCAAAGACCTTTCGATGGAAGCCAGTCTGAGTCCCTGGAGTTTGCCAAAGCTGCCATCTTGATGGTGTGCAAATCAAAGGCACAGAATTCTTCAGGGAAAGATTGGACAGACGGCGAGTCTGTCTTCAGAAGTGTATAGAGCTGGATGGCAAATACGTCAAGAAACAAGAGCTGCGTTCCCTCTGATTAACACCTTTCAAGGGTCCTAAAACTTTTAAAACAGGGGTCAGTTCACTGTCCCTCAGACCCGTTGGAGGGCCGGACTATAGTTTTAAAAAAACTATGAACAAATTCCTGTGCACACTGCACATATCTTATTTTGAAGTAAAAAACCAAACGGGGCAAAAACACCCAGTGGCCTGGATAAATATCCTCGGCGGACCTCATGTGGCCCATGGGCCATAGTTTCAGGACCCTGCCTGGATGAAGAACCAAACACTTCCCGCTTCAACTGACTTATAGCAACCCTTTAACTTTAGTAGGGAAAGCAAAAAAACAAAACAAAACTCATTTTTGTGTGTGTGTGAAAACTGGCACTTAAGAAAGAAACTCTTTGTACTTGATGCCTCAAAGTGCTGTCTGCCCAAAGTTTTGATAGAAAGTATACTTGCTGCAATACAAAGAGTTTTTGTAGAATTGTTACCATTGATAATAAAACTTGCCAGTTTAATTTCCAAGGAAACACAGAAACAAAAGCTGCACATTTGGGTATTTCTGTTTAATAAAAGTATCTATGATTTTGTAGCAATATTTTTGACCTACTTTCATATGACTCCTTTGGGTCATTTTTATATTTAATGTCTTAAATTAGTTGGTCTATTCTCTAAGCCATAGCTTCCCATCTAGCCTATCATCCTGTTTTCAGGGTGGGGGGGTGGAGGGGGGGAGAAATTATTCAGCATCCCCCTGGAAATTAAAAGCCTTTGTACTGTAGCCCATGTGTTGTTGTACCAGGTTGACTGGAGAAACAAATCCAGGATACTAATATGTGTGTAAGAGAAAATTTTATTTCAAGAATTAATTATGCATCCATAAAACATCCAAATCCAGTCCAGATCAAGTCCATAAGTTCAATATTAGCCCATGAATTCCTCTGCAGACTCACACAGCACATGCAATGATGTCAAATGTGGAAAGACCACAGACTGGTGGGTGGAAAATCTTGTGGGTCCAGTGACGGTGGTGGCATCTCCAGGGCTCTGGGTGCCATCTGCATGGTTCCAGGTGGCTTGTCAACAGGAAGGCAAAGTTGAGAGTGAGTGTGGCCCCCTGCAGGGAGGGAAAAAAGGAAAACTCCCAGAGTCCTCATGATAAGGCCACACCCACAAGGAGTCATCAATCAGGTTGTGACTTGCACCCCTCTAACCTATTTATCAACTTGACGCGAAATTATGTAACTACCAGAGCCCATAATCCAGGTTAAAGTGTAGGTACCTGCTTTTGCAGCTTCCACCCCCTGAATCACTCCAGCATTCCCCAGGGGGCAGAATCACCCATTGTGAGAACACTGTTCTAAGACATCAGTAGCTCTGCAAATAAAATCGCTTATTTGATATGAGTTAGTTAATTGTGCCAACCTGGCCAATAATCACATGTGGGGCTAATTGAAAGGCGGAGGGATAAATGGGTGGTGAGCCTCGCCTTTCTAGCTCTCCCGTCTCTTGCTTTGTGATGGTCACACCAGGGTGCCCCTGCCTTAGCAGTTCCCTGCTTCAGCTTGCAAGATTGACTTCCTACAAGACATCCCCAAGGAGAAGCCACATGGACCTATCCTGATGCAGCCCTGGGTGCTGGAGCAGCCATGTGGAGACCCCTGCTAGTGCTGAGATGCTTATTCGTTCACTGACTCAGCTTTCCTCCTGCAGTCGGCATTATTGCCTGTTTTGTGAGGCTGAGGAATTTGTGGAGTGGTGTTGGGTTAATGGGTTAATGTTGGACTTGCGGGCTTGGTCAGCATTGGGTTGGGATGTTTTTGTGATGCACACTTTCTTTACATAAAACTTTTATACATGAGTTGCTGTGGATTTGTTTCTCTAAAGTACCTAGACTAATACAGATATTTATTCATCATGAGGAGCACTGTTAGTATAGTGGCTATGCATTGGCTGCTAACCAAAAGTTTTGAAACCACCAGCTATTTTGTGAGAGAAAGACGGGCTTTCTATTTGTGTAAAGAGTTATAGTCTTGGAAACTCACAGGGGCAGTTCTACCCTCTCATATGGCGTCACTGTGAGCCGGCTTTGACTGGATGGCAGTCAATTTGGTTTTTCGGTTTGGTATTCATCATAGCTTATTCTGTTGCATGCAAGCAAAGACCTAATTTATATATTATGATTCAAAGTTTATACAAGGCACATGCTTAATTATCCCAACAACAAAAGTACTAACTGTCATCTACAAATAAAGAGGTTGCCTGTCACCTGGACACACGAGGGAAGATTTCATCCCTTATAGCTCAGAGTCAAGTAGTTGAAGCCAAGTAATATCAGAAAACTAATGTGGCAGGCAGCCCCCAAACGCAAAATTAGTACAATTCCAAATTACGTTTCAAACAACAAAATAAAAAGTCCAAGCTGAAAGACCATTTAAGAGACTGCCTTCATTTGACAGATGAGGTAGCTGAGGGCCAGAGACAAGGTTTGTTGAATATTCTAAAAACCAAACCAAACATTATCATTGAGAGTCTATTTTGAGTCCTAGTAGTGTCCCTGTAGGGCAGGGTAGAGCTGTCCACGGGAAGGGGAGGAGGGTGGGGCTCCTGAGACTGTACTTCTTTACAGGAGCAGAAAGATTTGTCTGTCTCCTGGGGGGCAGCTGTGGGTTTTGAACTGCTGAACAGCCCAGCGCTAGCCCAGGAGTCCGCCAGGGCTCCTGGGTTTAGGGAGAGAGTCGAACATCTCAGGGCTTGTTTCCCAACCCAGTGATTCTGGTTTCATGTCAATGATTACCTAATGAGAGCTGCAGTTAGGAAGCACAAGTTAGAACATCAGGACCCATTTGCAGAAGGAACGTTACACAGCCATTCTCTAGATGAAGCCCATTGCAGTCTGGAGTCTCATACCCATGGTCCCTCTTTCTATCCCAACAAACCATTTTAATGTGAATTTAGAGTTTGCTTTATTGACTTTTAATCTCCACTTCATTTATAAATGTCCTATACTACTGCTTTATAATTAGTTTTCATATATCTCAAGTAAGGAGCCCTGGTGGTATAGTGGGTGCTCGTTGGGCTTTGAGCCTTGTGGTTGCCAGTTTGAAACCAGCAGCAGCTCCATGGGGAAAAGACTGGGCTTTCTAATCTCGTAAACAGTTAAACTCCCAGAAACCAGAGGGGTGAGCTAGGAGTCAGTGATGGCAGTGTCTGAGTGTTTATGCATCTTCAGTATTATCTGCCTCTTGAGTGTCTCCTTCCCATGAATTCTGACACAGTCCTATAGCTCGGGGCCTCGGCACCAAAGAGAGCTCCGGGGAGTGTGAGTTAGCAATGCAAACATGGGTATGAGGAAGCAGTCATAGTCATATTTATGAAAGCTTGGTGTGAATTGCACAAAACCCTCAAAGCCTATGTACTATTGGGATGAGCTTCATGTGTGATTGTTTGATAGTCTAGCCCAGCTACAACTACCCTCCTACCCATTCCCCTTAATAACCTGGATTTTCCAATTGGAGGCTTTTCTGAGTGACCTTCTAACTTTACAAACTATTTAAAGGAGTGTGATGAAACAATAGTTAAGTGTTCCACTGTTAACTTAAAGGCTGACAGTCAGTACCCAGATTGCAACTCCAAATGAGAAGGCCCCAGTGATCTGCTTCCATCGACATGCTGGGCAAGAAAATCTATGGGACTGTTCTATTTGGTCACAGGTGATTATTGATTCTGGGGCTCTCAACACCACCACCATCTTTTTCTTTTAAAAAATATATTTTATTTTAGTTTTTAATATGTAAAGTCTTTTGATTTTAAAAAATGTTTTTGAAGTCTTTTTAAAAAATAAGTTCATAAAATAGGCCAAGAGATATTGGCCTATGTACATATATTTATATGGCAATAAAGTGAGGGAGTGGACAGACTTTGGGCCTCTGCTCAAGACCTCCCTCAATGCAAGAGCACTTTGTTCTAACAACCTGGTATTCTGTGTTGTTCACTCTTCAGGCTGGATCACTGAAGACAAAATGGTGCACAGTAAAATGTGGTGAAGAAAGCTGATGGTGCCCGTTTATCAAAAGATATAATGTCTAGGGCAGGGGTCCTCAAACTTTTTAAACAGGGGGCCAGTTCACTGTCCCTCAGACTGTTGGAGGGCCGGACAATAGTTAAAAAAAAAACTATGAACAAATTCCTATGCACACTGCACATATCTTATTTTGAAGTAAAAATAAAAAATGGGAAAAAACACCCAGCAGGCCAGATAAATGTCCTTGGCAGGCCGCATGTGGCTCTCGGGCCATAGTTTGAGGACCCCTGGTCTAGGGTCTTGAAGGCTTGAAGTTAAACAAGTGGCCATCTAGCAGAGAAGCAACAAAGCCAACATGGAAGAAGCACACCAGCCTGTGCAATCATGAGGTGTCCCATGGGATCAAGTAATAGGCACAAGAAGACCCAAAACAAAACAATAAAAACGTATTGTTGAGAATGAAGAGGGTCAGAGCAGAGACCCAAAACCCATCTGTAGACAATAGGACATCACCTCACAGAAGGGTCACAAAGAAGGGATGAGTCAACTAAGGCACAGTATAGTACTGATGAAACACACAATATTCCTCTGGTTCTATGAGGCTTCCTCACCCTCCACTATCATGACCCCAGTCCTGCCTTTCAGTTTTGGCTAGATTTGAGCATGCACACTGGTACATATGAGAGGTCATGACACATGGAATCCAGGTCAGATAAGCCCCTCAGGAACATAAATGGGAGTAGTGATACCAGGAGGGTGGAGGGAATAACAACAGAAACATGGGTGAAGGGAGACAGTGGTTCATGTAAGATATGAAAATAATAATAATTTAACAAGAGGTCACAAGGGTGGGAGGTGGGAGAGGGAGTGAAAAGGAGGAGTTGATACCAAGGGCTCAAATAGAAAGTAAATGTTTAGAAAATGACGATGCAACATATGTACAAATATGCTTGAAGCAATTGATGTATGGAATGTTATAAGAGCTTTATGAGCCCCCAGTAGGAGAGAAGCCAACATGGCGTCCAGGTAGAGTTATCCACCCCGGAGCTCCTGTTGCCAGATGAGAAAATTAAGAGGTAAGGAGACCAAGACTGGGAGCCCGAGGGCTAAAAATAGAATCAGGGGCCTAGGATCTGGCCCAGACCCCCCTCTTTTTTTTATATTTTCACTCACAAGGTGAATCAAGAATGCGCTGAAACACTCTTGGTTCATTGTGCTGGTTTGGGGGCTCCACTGGGCCTGAGCCCCTCCCTGTTTCCTAGTCCCGAAGCAAGCAATGATTATCCCAGACTGTTATCTAATCCCAGACTTGAAGAGAGCCTCTGAAACTAGTCACAAAACCCCACACACCAGAGTTCCGTGCACCCAGGGTGGGGTACGGGGCAGAGCTCCAGCTTGCCCTCTGTGGCAGTACTGCACATGACCGAAGGCTACACCAGCCCTCTCAAGTACTCCACACTGCTATAAACCTCTGGCTGGACTCTGTGGTGAACTTGCAGTCTAGGGGTTGGCACAGGTAGCCATCGATTTGCAGCTATTGAAGAGCGCTGGGATATTTACCTGAGTCAGAATGAAGTTTGGCACAGCACAAATGGATAACCAATAGCTGGGGGGCAAAATTAGTTCCAGTTGGCTGAAAAAAACAACCTCTCTGATAAGATAGTCCTTGTTCCGTGGGGGTCAGCATGACAGCCCCAAAATCAGGGCACCCCACAAGCTCAATATAAAAAGGAGAAAAAATATTTTCTTGGTAAAATTTACAATTCCAGGCTGTGGATTGTAAATTGTTTAATGAGGCAAACCAGCAGGACACTGTCCTTTAGTATACATTAGCATAACAAGGTAGCCAGAGCTAAGGAATGCCAGAAGCAATCTCCAGAGCATAGCCCAGAGGCTTTCAAAATAACAAAGTGCCACTGAGGCAAACATCAGTCTCAGAACACCGTTTCACAGATCAGAGGCAGCCCATAGCCAGAGGGTGAATTCAGTTCCAGTTGGGGGTGGGGGGCGGGCGGTGTGTCGAAGAAAAGAAAATACTTCTCTGAGTTACTGGTGCATTCACCATTCACAACACAAACTGGGGCAACTCCACATGCCCAACGGGGAAAGCTACTGTCCACCCTTGGTGGCCTTACATGTGGCTAGGGAAATCATGCCCACCTTCTACAGTGCTTCTCATGGCTGGGGGATCCCTTGCCTGTCCCCTACAGCCCTACACATGGCTGAGGGAACTTCTTCCCGCCAAGAGCAGTGCTGCATACGGCACAAGGCAGCTACACCAGTCATTTCCAGCACTCCATGTGGCTGCAGGAACCTCTGCCTGACTTCTGCTGCCATCTTGCCTATGAGGGTAATTCCACCCAGCATCTGTGGGACTCTACACCAAAGCAGGCCCACTCAGCAGCCACCTTGGGGGCAGGTTTTCAACAGCACCCACCAGCCCCAGCCCCATGGGCAGGGTATTAGGACTCAGCTATCTCCTTTCTTTTTCTTCTCTCTTCTCTCTCCCTTCTCTCCCACCACAGTCAATTTCAGTGGACCCAGTGGTGTTTTTTCTCTTTCTTGCTTGCTTTTTTCTTTTCTTTTTCTTCTTCTCTCACGTTCTTTCCTTTCACACACCACTTCTGGCTTTAGGCCCCACTACACTCTGCCTAGTGAAACTCCACCCACCCAGGGTGGGGTACGGGGCAGAGCTCCAGCTTGCCCTCTGTGGCAGTACTGCACATGACCAAAGGCTACACCAGCCCTCTCAAGCACTCCACACTGCTAGAAACCTCTGGCTGGACTCTGTGGTGAACTTGCGAACTAGGGCAATTCCACCCACCAATGATGAGGCTCTACACCAAAGCAGGAACACCCACCTGACATCCTTGAGCAGGATTTAAACCCCTCCAGCCCCATGGTCAGGTGATCAAGGCTCAGCAATCTTTCTATTTGATTTCATGTTTCTTTTATTTCTTCTATTTATCTCACCAGTTTCAGCAGGCTCAGTTCTTTCTTTCTTTTTGTTTGTTTTGTCATTTTGTTTGTTTGTCTTTATTTTTGCCTTTGTCTTTGTTTTTTCCTTTTTCTTTTTTTTCTCTTCCCCCTCTCATTTTTTTCAAACATCACTTCTAGCTTCCAGGCTATTAGGTTCACTACAAAGATAAAATGAGGCCAGGGCAGAAAGAAGGAAAATAAGTTTATTCTGCACTTCCCGGGTGAGATTCATGGGCTCCAGCAAGGAGTCAGTGAAGTTGTGCTGCCCAGGAGGGAGGGGTGAGCAGAGAGAGAGGGAGAGATGAGAGCCCTGACCTCCCTGGTGAGCTCCATGGGCCTCCAGTGGGGAACCCGAGAAGTCATACTTATCTGTGATGGAGAGTGAGTTTTAAGCTGGTCAAGAGGGTAAACAATAAAGGGAGGGAGTAGAAACCTTAGGTGGGCAAACAAGGAGAAGGGGGAAGGTGTTGCAGCTGTAGGGGCTTTAAGCCGCCTCCATCCATAAAAAGTGTGATAGGGTGGTGCTTTTATCATTCCACCTGGTGTCAAGCAGATGATTCATTGATCAGGGCCCTTTGAAGTTAGCAGTCTTGGTCCAATAGAGACAGGAAGACTTTTTCTAATGTCCCCCAACTGGTACCTGACCCAAAACAAACCATTCCCCTTCACCTAGGGCAACTACGACAGTCCAGTTAGGGGAGCTCCTGCCCTCACTTGGTGGCCATACACTCAACTGGGGAAATCATGCCTGCCTTCCACTACACCCCAAATGGCCGGGAGAACTCCTACCTGTCCCCCAAGGCCCTACAAGTGACAAGGGGGAACTTCTGCCAGCACATTGCGATGCTCCACGCTGCTGTGGGAACATCCGCCCAACCTCTGCAGTGATCTATCTGACTAGGGAAATTCTGTCTGCCATCCATGGTGCTCATCTCCAAAACGGGTACACCCACCAACCCTCTGTGGCACTCCTGTTTCAGTGGGCACCTCCATTTGAGACACTCCACGTCCCTATAGGCCACACCACCACACCTTCCTGGGAGATCAGCCAGTGAAGCGCCATCCTCATGGGCCCACAACCAACCAACCAACTATCCCTGAAAGGACCATCCAAATCACACTCCAAATAATGGAATACTCGTTGGATAGGGTAAGAGTGAAACCACAGGAAAATAAAGTGGTAGCCTATCCCCCCAGTGCAGTTAGCTGCGGGTAGCTTGAAGAAGCATTCTGACGAGTCTCCCAAAGAGAGAGCCCAGTGATCTTTGAGTCAGTGCTGGCTCTTTTAAAACAACACGCAAACTGAAAGGTGCCACAAAAGCCTAAACGAAAAAGCATGAGAAACAAATGACAATGCCGGGAGAAGTCATGAACTTAACGACATGCATAAAATAAGCAGACATTGACCTGCCACAGAAAGAAATTTTCAGAATGCTGCTTGGAGTCATACAGGATTTGAGAGAAGCAATACTTACAAAGGATGAAATGATAGGGGAGATAAAGGCTACACACCCAAGGGAAATACAAGGCCGAAGGGATGAAATAACAAAATCCAGTAGCAAAATAACAGACTTCGCTAACACACTTGAAGAGGGAGAGAATCAAACCAGTGACCTAGAGGATAACCAGGCAAGACATAGGATAATCAGCAAACAGGAAAGGCATTCAAGTAAGACAATCAGAGAAGCTGATGAAAACCCGAGAGCCATATCTGATGCTATGAAGAGAGGAAAAATTAGAATAATTGGATTACCGGAACAAGACACATTCGAAAAGTCAATGGAAAATATAGTGAGGGAATTCTTAGAGGAAAACTTCTCCAGCTTAATAATGAAATCAGGCAACCATTCAGGAGGCCAAAAGAACACCAGCTAGACTGAGTCCCAAGAAGAAGTCACCAAGACACATAATAGTTAAACTATCCAACTTTCAGGGAAAGTGAAACTCCTAAGAACAGCTAGAGAAAAGCAAGCAGTCACTTATAAAGGTTCCCAATTAGAATATGTTCAGCCCTATCAGCTGACATGATGAAGAAGAGGAGGGAGTGGAGTAACGTATTCCAAAACTGGAAGGAAAATAATGCAAATGGAAGAATATTCTATAGAGTCAAATTATCTATTAAGATAGATGAAGAAGTAAGAGTCTGCCCAGACAAGGAAAAACTCAAAGAGTATGTAGAAAGAAACCAAGTACTACAAAAGATTCTTACCAACATAGTATGGGCAGAAGATCAACACTCGTGGAGCACATAGAAGAGATCATCACTGCTCACCTTCCCGACACAACCGCTGAAGACAAAGCGGGTGAATAAGCAAATGTGGTGAAGAAAGCTGATGGTGCCCGGCTATCAAAA
>NW_022107431.1:37852838-37874953 GCF_000313985.2 Echinops telfairi | reverse complement strand
ATGTACAAATGCGCTTTACCCAATTGATGTGTGTATGGATTGGGATAACAGTTGTATGAGCCCCTAATAAAATGTTAAAGAAAAAAAAAAAAGAAGAGATCATCACAAAGAATAACTCCATCCAGAGGGCAACAAAGAGAAAACAGCCCCTAAATAATGTTTTCAATGGAGGAAAGGCAAGAATGAAACACACACACACACACACACAAAACAAACACTGATAAGATATGGAGGTAGGAAAACACAGAAGGTACAAGATGACATCACAGAGTCCACTCATGGATACAATAACAGTGAATATCATTGGACTGAACTCAGGCATTAAAAGGTAGAGGCCAGAAGACTGGATTAGAAAACATAACCCATTGGTCTGGGGCTTACAAGAGACACATCTCAAGATTACACACAAACACAGGCTGAGAATTCAAGGCTGGAGAAAAATATACCAAGTGAATGGCAATGCAAACCAAGCAGGGGCTGCAATCCTACTCTCAGACAAAATTGATCTCAAGGTGAAAGACATAACAAGAGACAAGGAGGGCACTATATAAAGCTCAAGGTAACAGTATACCAAGAACAAGTGGGCATAATAAATATATATGTGCCCAATAAGAGAACTGTGAAATTCATAAATCAAACACTCCGTAAGATGAGAAAAGAAATTACAGGCTCAACAATTATAATAGGTTGCTTTAATGCAGTACTCTCCAAAAAAGACAGATCACAGGGGGAAAAAAAAAAAACTTAACAAGGAGGGTACAGAACTAAACAGTACAATTGGATGACTTGACCTGATAGATATTTTCAGGGCTCTCCACCCATATGCAAAATAATTCACATGCTTCTCAAACCGACATGGCACATACATGAAGATAGGGCACATGCTTGAACACAAGCCAAACCTGTGTAAATTCAAGCACATAGAGATCATGCAGACTTCGTTCTCTGACCACTGTGCCATAAGGCTGGAAATCCACAAAAGGATGATTAAGAAAACAAGGGTGAAAATTTGAGGATGAATAATTCTCTATTGCAAAAGGAGTGGCCCAGATCAGATATGAAATCAGGAAGCTTCTAGAAAACAAAGAGAATGAAAATACAATGTACCTGTGTTAGTCTGGGCACTTTATATAAATAAATCCACAGAAACTGATGTATAAGAGAGAGTTTTATATAAAGGTTAAGTGAAGATCAAGAAAACATCTCAACCCAGTGCTGCCCAAGCCCACAAGTGCAACATTAACCCATATATCCGACACCAATCCACAAAGTCCTCCTCCATCTCACAAAACACACACTATGATGCTGACTGCCGGAGGAAAGCCAAATTTGTGAACGTGTAAGCATCTCAGCGCTAGCAGTGATCTCCATGTAGCTGCTCCAGCACCCAGGGCTGCATCGGGGTAGGTTCATATGGCTTCTCCTTAGGGATGTCTTGCAGGAAGTGAACCTTGCAAGCTGAAGCAGGGAACTGGCTAAGGCAGCTGCACCCTGGTCCAATCATCAGAAGTCAAAAGAACCAAGAACTAGAAAGGTGAGGCTCACTGAGCCATTTATCTCTCTGCCCTTCAATTAACCCCACATGTGTTTATCAGCCAGCTTGGCACAATAAACTAACTACCTCAGTACCAAAACCTTTGGGACACAGCAAAGACATTTATCAGAGGAAGTTTGAGAGCAATGCATGCGCATACGAAAAAGGAAGACAGACTTATGGTTGATATACTGGCACAACATTTACACCCATTAGAACAGAGTCAACAGGACGATCCAACTAATAGCAAAAGGAAAGAAATAATAAAAATCGGGGCTGAGATATAGGAGAGGGAAAACAAGAAAATTATGGAAAAAATTAGTGCAACTAAAAGATGGTTATTTGAAAGGATTAAAAGAATTGACAGACCACTGGCAAACCTAACCAAAGAAAGGAAGGGTAACCATCAATAGCTAGGATGAGGGAAAAAACAGGGGACATTACAACGGACCCTATTGAAATGAAAAGGATTACTACACAGTACTAGGCAAAGAAAAGGCACCAAAGGTATTTGTCTGGGGAAGGAAGAGGTGGAACTCATTATTCACAGGTATGATATGGAAAATCCCCAAAGCTCCAAAAGATCAACAAACAGAAATCTATTGGACTGCTGTACACATCGGACCAGACCATCGAAGAAGGGATCAAAAAAGAAGTACCCTTCACAAGAGCCAAGCACAAATTGAAATATCTAGGGATATATCTGACTAAAAAGAACCTAAAATGTTTGTACGAGGAAAATTTCAGAACACTATTACCAGAAAGCAAGAATGACCTCAATAAATGGAAGGATATCCCATGTTCGTGGATCTGAAGACTCAATATAGTAAAGATATCAGTTCTGCCCAAGGCACTATATATGTTTAATGATATCCCGATACAAATATCATTATCTTTTTTCAAAGAATTGGAAAAACTGATTACCAACTTCATATGGAGAGGAAAGAAGCCCAGAAATAGAAAAGTCCTCAAGAAGAAGGACAAAGTAGGAGGGCTTGCTTTACCTAACTTTAGCAACTATTATACAGCTACAGTGGTCTAAACAATGTGGTACTGGTATAATGATAGATACTCAGACAAATGGAAAAGAACTGAAAGCCCAGAAATAAAAGCATAAGCATACAGAGAATTGATCTTTGATAAGTGCCCCAAAAATATCAATGGGAAGCGGATGCCCTCTTCAACAAGTGGTCCTGGAAAAAATGGATATCTACCTGCAGAAAAATTAAGCAAGACCCTTACCTCACTCCATGCACAAGAATAAACTCAAGGTGGATCACAGCCCTTGAGGTAAAACCCCAAACTGTTAGGGCCATAATTGAGGGATTTGGGACAATCCGGAGAACTTTTGCGCAGGGAATACATAGGCTATCGGAAATAGGGAAGGACACATTTAAATAATAAGAAAAAATTGTCAAGTGGGATATACTGAAGATAAAACACCTGTGTACATCGAAAGAATTCACCAAGAGTAATAAGAGAGCCCACAGACTGGGAAAACATCTTTAGCAATGACACATCAGACAAAGGCCTTATTACTAAAAGCTACAGTGCTCTGCTACCTGAATTGGCAAAAGACCTGAATAGAATTTTCACAAGGGCAAAATATGAATGTCCAATAAACATATGAGAAAATGTTCACGATCATTAGCCATAAGAGAAATGCAAATTAAAACAACTATGAGATACCACCTAACACACTGAAAGATAGCTCAATTCAAAATTTCAGAAAATAACAAATGTTGGAGGGCTGTGGTGAGCTAGGAACTCTTGCCCACTTGGTAGACCTGTAGGTATGTGCAGTCACTATGGAAATCAATTTGGCAATATCTAAAACAGATGGAATTAGGTACCATACAACTTGGCAATCCTTCTACTGGGTATATACCTAGAAAAGGCAAGAAACAAGCCACAGCCAGACATTTGTGCTCCAATGTTTATCGTGGCACAGTTCACAATCAGAAGGAGTTGGAAACAACCCAAATTTCCATCAATGGACACATAGATTAAAAAACTGTTGACCATACATTCAATGGAGTACTATGCACCCCTAAAAAGCAGTGATGAACACATGAAGCACATCACCGAGTGGGAAGAATTGGAGGAAATTAAGCAAAGTGAAGTAAGCCAAGCACAAAAGGACAAGTACAACATGAGTCCACTGAAGTAAGTTTAAAAATGCAAAAGGGGCATAGAGCAAAAGCTACTGTATACATATATCTCAGGGGTGAGGTCCAGGTACTATGGCAAGGGCCAGACCCAATCCAGGGATACATATGGCAGCCAACTAAATAGGAGGGGGAAAGAAAGAGAAGGGAAAAAAAACCATGGGTATGCAGCGAGCAGGACATTAACCCATGTAAGGGGAGGGTATTGTTTATATATCCACAGGAGAGGGAGAGAGACCAGGCTTCAACCCAGTGCACCAAGATGTGAATACAACATACTAGCATGTAGCAGGGAACCAATAGAGAGGTCTGTGGGGCAAACCCCAATATCAACTATGTGAGGGACCCCCCACCAGAAGAATGTACTTCAGTGGACAGCACTGAGCTACAGCTTGTGGAGAGGGGCACCTCTGATCAGAGCACACAGATGAAATGAAGAGGGAAGAAGAGGGAATGGAAGACATCCTGGCCCACCAAGCCCAGAGGATGATATGCCTGCTCACAGCAGACAATGTTCAGAGAGAATATAGGGCTGGCCCCACCGCGAGACACAACATCCCTCACTGAACCTTAGTGGTACAAGGGATAGCATTGAAGACACAGTGCAGGAATTCTGCCCAATCTGACCCTATCACATTGGGGCAAAACACTAAAGTCATGCTACGTAGCAGCAAGGGGAGCAAAGAATGAAGTCCCCTGGGAAAACCAAAAGAGTGTGGCACACCATCAGAATTACCTGGAAAACATTCTTCTAATAGTCAAAAATCCGACCTGGAGCTATTTATAGGCTTTTCCTTTTTTGTCATTGGCTTTCTTTGTGTTGTTATTTTTGGTTCTTTTTGTCTTCCTTTGTTGTTTTGTTTGGCTTTGCCTTGTTTTTGTGCTTAATAATGTCTTTGATGTCCACATGGAAGAAGCACACCAGCCTGTGTGATCATGAGATGTTGATGGGATCAGCTATCAGGCATCTAAGACCCAGAACAAAATCATACCAATGTGAAAGGGGTGGGGGGCATGGAGTGGAGACCCAAAGTCCATCTCTAGACAATTGAACATCCCTTTACAGAAGTGTCACAAGGAAGAGACGAGCCAGGGTCTAGTATAGCACAGATGAAACATACAACTTTCCTCTAGTGCTTTAATACCCCCCTCACTCTTATGACCTCAAATCGACCTTACAAATCTGACTAGACCAGAATATGTACACTGCTACAGATAAGAGCCCACAGCACAGGAAATCCAGGACAGATAAACCCCTCCGGACCAATAATGAGAATAGAGTTACCAGGAGGGGAAGGAGAAGGTGGGGGGAGAAAGGCGGAATAGATGAGGATATGTTCCCCCTCCCAGGGGGACAAACAACAGAATAATGGGTGAAGGGAGACAGCAGACAATGTAACATATAAAAATAATAATTCATAATTTATCGAGAGTTCATGAGGGAGAGGGGAAAATGAGGAGTTGATATAAAAGGATTTGAAAATGATGATGGCAACATATGTACAAATGTGTTTGACACAGTAGATGATTGTATGGATTATGATAAGAGCTGCAAGATCCCCCCAATAAAATGATGTAAAAAATAATAATTTAAAAAATCAATTGTGCTTAAGGTGAAAGCTTACAGAGCAAGTCTGTTTTCCACTTTACTTGGACAGAAAGTGTTCCAGTGCATGGGTTGTATTCCCCACAATGAGTCAGAACTCTCCTCCACAGCACACTGAGCTCCCTGGCTCCTTGCCTCCGTGTTTTACACCCCTTCCTGCTTTCTCATCTTATCTTTGGGCCTAAGCTTGTCCTTTGGTTCTCATGTAATTAACTGCTATAAGGAACATATTCCTCCTGGGGTTGTGTATTTTATTGGGCCTGTTGATTATTTGGCTGAAACATGCTCTCCAGTGGCTTCAGTTTGAGGTACAAAGGGCTGCAATCTTGGGGGTTCCTACAGTCTCTATCAGACCAGTATAGCTAATCTTTTAGAAATTTGGTTTTTTTTATTGGTCTTAATTTTCTCCCATTATGTCTGTGACCATTTATAGTGAATCTATTCAGAGTGTTAAATAGTGGTAGTCAGGCACCAACTAGTTCTTCTGGCCTCAGGATCATGTCGGTTGTGGTTCATCAGTTCTTCGTACTAATGCTCCCTTGAGTCTTGGTTTCTTTCACTCTCTGTTGCCCTGGATGGAAAGAGATTATTATTTTTTATTCTGTTCTACTCCTTCTTTGACAGGCACATTTAGAAGATTCAGAACTCCATGTTTCTATTGCTTTTCTTTGCTGCAATATTCCCTTTCTTCAGCTCTGGGACCCGTTTACATAATAAGTTAGAACCTTTTACCTTATTCTAAGCATGAGAAATGAATGGTAACCTTTGGATTCTTAGTGATCTTCCTCCCCCATTTGGGCAAACATTCAAGTGGCTTAAAGGTTAGGAGACTAGATATTGATGTCTAGGTTCAAATGCCAGCTTTCATTTTTAATAGATGGTATCCAGTAAGCCTCTGGTTTATGACTTGTGAAAGAGAGCTAGTAAGAACAACACTACTGCTTGTTGTTTGTTAGGTGCTGTCAGATTGGCTCTGATTCATAACAACTCTCTGTACAAAGCAACAAAACATTACCTGGTCCCCCACCACCTCACAGTTGTTGTTTGAGTCCAACATTGCAACCACAGTGCCCACCCATCTTGTTCAAGGTCTTCCTCTTTTTGCTCACCCTCTGCTTTACTAAGAAAGGTATCTCTGTCAAGGACTGGTCTCTCCTAACAACTTGTCCAAAATACATGATAGGAAATCTTAGCATCCTTGCTTCTAAGGAACATTTTGGCTATACTTCCTCGAAGAGTGTTCTGTTTTCTGGCACTGTATGGCACTTTCAATATTCCTAACCAACTCCGCAATTTCAAACGCATCAAGTCTTCCTCAGTCTTCCTTATTTATTGCCCAGCTTTCATATGGATGAGTGAAAATACCATGGCCTGCGCTAGGCGTACCTTAATCCTCAAGGAGATATTTTTGCTTTTCAACTCTTAAAAGAGGTCCTGTGCAGCAAATTTTCCCCTTGCAACACATTGTTTGATTTCCTGTCCACCGGTCCCAAGAGCACTGATTGTGGATCCAAATAAAAAGAAATCTTGACAACTTATCATGATGTTCTCTTGGTTTAGTTGTGAGGATTTTTTGTTTTCTTTACGTTGAGCTGTAATCCATATTATTGGTCTTATTCTTTGGTCTTTTTAAGTGCTTTGAGGCTTTTTTGCTTTGCAAATTCCTTCTCTATATTATATTACTTAAAAAATAGTTTTATTGGCAAATACTTCAAATATCATACACTTAGTTATTGGATCATGTTAAGAAGATTTATGAAATCATCACAATCATTTCAGAACACTTTCTTCTCATACTATTGTTGCTAGTTTCCTCATCTTCCCCTGCCATCCACTTACTGTCTCTATAGATCTATCAATCCTGGATTTCCCAAACAGAAAATCATACAAAATACAAACAGAAAACAAGCAATGACAAGAGAAAACAGAAAAATCTTAATCAAAGAGAAAGTAGACAATATTTAAAACTTTAAAAATTTAAATGGGTTAAAAGGGAGATCAAATGATCAAGCATTACATTCTACCTACCTTCATCTGCCATAAGACTTTATCATGCTTTCTGTTGGACAGCAAGGCTATTCATATCCCTAAATATGGTCAGAGGGGATTCACTGCTAATCTTACCTCACGTGGGGACCCTGAAAATGGATTTTCATCTCCACTGTAATCCATAGCCTTCTCCAAACCAGGTGTACATAATTTCAGTTCTGATACCATTCCCTCCCTCAGATTTGTGTTTTATTGTTTTTAGTCCTTTGATCACACAGGCTAGAGTGCTTTATCCATATGGACTGAGTTGATGCCCTTCCATCTTTTATTTATGGCTTTTTATAAAATTCAAAAGACATCAACATACTTTCTTCAAAAACGAATATTACTTAGACTTAAAAAATAATTTTATTGGGCATTCTTACAGACATCATAACATTTCATAGTTCATTCACATCAAGCAGTACCATACAATTGCTACCACAATCAATTTCAAAACATTTTCTTTCTTCTTGCACACCTTGATATTAGCTCCCCTTTATCCCATCCTTTCCCCTCCATACCCCACAGGAACTCTTATTTATGTATGACTTATCTTACACCATCCACTATCACCTTTCACATACAATTATATTGTTCACTCCCCTTGAGTAGGGTTATAAGGGGGGGTACCCCCACAAACGGAATTGCACTGGGTGAAGCAGAGCTTTTGTAGTTATGTATTTTCCTCACCAGGCGAGGATCAAGCAACTCACTATGTGTTAGTTCACCCCCTGGCCTGGGAAGGTTCTGTCTGGTCACAGTGTTACTTTCTCTGGAACCTCCTTTTTGTGATGGCCAATTTAAGAGAACAGGGTTCAGCTGTAAAATTATGTTTCTTGCTCTGGAAAAAATGCCACAGAAACTGTTGTGATGTTGAACACAGTTTACAAGGACAGCACTATGGGAAAAACTCGAGTGTACGAGTGGTTTTCTTGTTTCAAAAGAGGTGAAACATCAATTGATGGGAGTTGTTTGGCCCTTGAATCTTCTGAACAAATTGCCACTAATCCCATCGTCATGGATTGTCTTTGTGGAGTCATTTAGAACTACCCGTTCATTTGTAGACGTCATGTGCTTATTTGGTGACAGGCTTTTCTGCTTTAACCTGCTGTCAGAGCACCTGAAGACACAACAAAATGTTCTAAAAGTTTTGCAGCAAAAACAGCAGGATGAATGGGGAGAAGGAGCTAGTGTCAGATGATTCAAGTGTGTAACATAATAATCAGTGCCCTAATTAAAGCAATAATCATGCTAACGAAGCATAAGCAGGGTCTCTATCCAATGGATTTGTACTCAGCTTCACAGTCTATCAGAATCTTGGAGCACGGGGCTCACGCTTGCTCCTTCCGGACATGGGTCCATGAATACATTTGCTTCCCAAAAAGACCTGTTTAATAACAGTCAAGTAAAAAATGGAATCTGGAAAATTTTACTAATCATCAACCAACATTTTAACTACAAAGAAAGCTGTTGCAGCCGTTCATCTTCACCCTGTCCTTTCAGAGCCGTCCACGCCGCTACTGCTGGCACTTGCCGGTGCTCGACCATCGCAGGCAGTCGGCGATGGTCAAGAAGCGACTTCCTGAAGGATTAACTCCAAACCGCATTGTGAAGATTCAGAACCAACTCAACGGTAGTGAGTTTGGGTTTCCATGTGTAACACTTTCTCTCAATGATTGATTTTGTCTATTCCCTCTTTTCCACATTGTTTTCCTTCACATCTTTCCTTCCTTCTTCCCTTTACCTTCTTCCTCCCTTCTTTCCTTTTTCCTTTCCCATCCTCCTTTCCTCTCTCACCTTTTTCCTTTCTCCCTCTTTCCTTTCTTTACGAAATACCTTATTGGATGGAAGATATGACCTTGATTGAAACAAAGCTGGAGATTGCTTGATAGAATTTTGAAAAACCAATACCTTCTTCATTGTACTGAAGGCCTTGGTGGAAAACGGGTCTCCAGGAATTGACAGAATATCAGTCGAGATGTTCCACAAAGGGATGTACCATTCACTAGTGTGTACCAAGAAATACAGAAGACCAATGTGGCTGAAGAGATCTATATTTGGACCTATTCCAGAGGAAGATGAACCAACAGAATGCAGACAATAGATATCAAGCAATATCATTAATATCATAGGGAAGGAAGGTTTTGCTGAAGATAATTTTTTTAAATGGCCACAACAGTGCATTAACCAGGAACTGCCGGAAATTCAAGTTGGTTTCAGAAGAGATCTTCACAGATAGATCTTCTCTGAAAGCAGAGCCTATCAGAAAGATATTGCTTTATTGACTATGCAAAGACATTGGAGTGTTTGGGTCATAAAAAGCGAGGGTAACATTTTGAAGAGTGAGAATTCCAGAGGCCTGACTGTGCTCATGCAGAGTCTACAATACACTTAGATGAGAACACAGGGCTGATATGTGGTGTAAAATCAGGAAGGGTGTGTTTCAGGGTTGCATTCTTTCATGATCTTTATTCAATATGTATGCTGAGCAAATAATCTTAGAAGCTGGACTATGAAAAAAACAGCATTAGAATTGGAGGAAGACTCATTAACTCATTAACTCATAACCTGTGGACACACAGATGATACAACTCTGAGGTTTAAAGACTTGAAGCAATTATTGATAAGGATCAATGAATGCAGCCTTCAGAATGGACTACACCTCAATATAAAGAAAACAAATATCCAGGCAACTAGACCAACAAGCAACATCATGATAAATGAAAAAAACATTGATGTCAAGGATTTCGTTTCATGAGGCATTACATCGGGCAAATCTACTTCAAGAGACTTCTTGAAAATGTTAAAGAGTAATGGTGTCACTTTGAGAATGAAAGGCCTTCTGACCCAAGCCATGGCCATTTCAGTATTCTCTTACACATGTGAATGTTGGATCAAAGGGTGAAGAAAAAATTTGATGCACTTGAATTTTGCTGTTGGCAATGAATATAGAAAATACCATGGACTACCAGAAAAACAAATATATCTTGGAAGAAGTATAGCCAGAATTCTCCTTAGAAGAGGGGATAGAAAGTCTTCATTTCATGTATTTCCGACATGTTATCAGGAGAGATCTATTCCTGGAGTATTTCATTATGTTTGGTACAGTAGACGTCAGGAAAAAAGACCCTCAGTTAGTTGGATTGACACAGTGGCAGCAACAACGGGCTCAAACAGAACAATGTTGAGCAGGACCAGGCATCATGTCCTGCTGTACATCAGGCCATGAGGAGTCAACCTTGACTCAACTATATCAAAAAATAACTGTGACCTAAACCGGCAATGCTTTATGTACCTATACGCTAATCTCTACGCACCATTCCTATGGGCTTATTATTATTATTTCAATTGCCTTATCGTGTATATTTAAGTGACTAAAAAATATGATTTGTTTTCATTGCTTTTAGAATCCTCTTCAAAAAAGAGCATCATGTTATGGGTGTTATGTTACGGGTCTGAGTTAGTTAAGTTTATTGTGCCAACCTGGCCAATACACACATGTGTGGTTAATTGAAGGGCAGAGAGATAAATGGCTCCATGATCCTTGCCTTTCTGTTCTCAGGTCTCTTGTTTTGTGATGGTCGGACCAGGTTGTAGCTGCCTTAGCCAGTTCCCTGCTTCAGTTGGCAAGTCTCACTTCCTGCAAGACATCCCTGAGGAGAAGCCACATGGACCTACCCCATGCAGCCCTGGGCGCTGGAACAGCCGTGTGGAGACCCCTGCCAGCGCTGAGATGCTTACACGCTCACTGATTCGACTTTCCTCCTGCAGTCGGCATCATAGTTTGTTTTGTGAGATGGAGAAGGACTTTGTGGATTCGTGTCAGACATATGGGCTAATTCTGGACCTGTGGGCTTGGGCAGCACTTGGTTGGGATGTTTTCTTGATGTGCACTTACCCTTTATATAAAACTCTTTTTTATACATTTGAGTTTCTGTGAATTTGTCTCTCTAATGTACAAGGACTAACACAGGGCAATAATTATGGGTGTTCATTATGCCACAAAGCAAGCAAGCAAGACAAACATAGGCCAAATTATGGTGAATAATTAAAATTTTGTCCACTTGAATATCTTAACCCCCCAAAAAACTGTTTTAGTGGGAGCTGATACAGATATCATATAATTCCACAGTTCAATCACATCAAGCTGTACTGTATAATTGCTATCACAACAAGGTTCAAAATATTCTCTTACCTCTTGGACTCCTTGATATCAGCTCCCCTTGTCCCCCTCCCCCACTGTAGTCCCCAGGCTCCCTCATTCTACTTGCTGTCGCTACAGTATCACCAATCCTGGGTTTCATTTACTGAAAATCAGAAAATATATTTTAAAAATTCAAGAGGCCTATCTCCAATGACAAAATACATCTGAGATAAACCCCAATACGGAAAAAAAAGCCCCCAAACAGAAACTAAAATACAAAATGTTGAAAACCAGATAAGGTCCAACATGTGAGGAACAATGGACAAGGTTTTAGCCATTCAAGCCAGGTTTATCATTTTGATCTCCCATAGTCGTCTGTCTAATGCACTCTGTAACTGGTTCCTTCCCATCCCTTTATTATGGACAGAGGGGAATCATGAGAGGCTGATTTCCCATCTAGATCTCACACATGTATCTCAGGGTTCCCCTGTCCTTCATTACCTTCTGCAATCCAGAATCTCACAATTTAGGCTCTGATACTATTCTCACCGACTTTGATTATACTATTTACAATCCTTTGGTCACTAATATTGGTGTGCTTCTTACATGGGGATTTATGTAATTGACATCTCACTTGAACGGCTGCTTGTTTGGAAACAAGCCTTTAAGAGCAAAGGCATTATTTTATCTTGTCACCAAGGAGTTTATGTTTTTAATGTGCTTGTGATATTGATATAGTCCTTCTCTCCAGGTACAATATATCATATCTGCTTGTATTATTTAACTTAATTACTCAGCATTTCCATGTCCTTTTGGGCTTTTTCTTTTGATTATAGGCTCTACAGGAGCCTTGGTGGGTAGTAGGTATGCATTGGGCAGCTAACTGCAAGGACTTTCTACTCCTGTAAAGCATTATCATCTCAGAAACCCAAAGGGACACTTCTGTCCCCTTTGACAGGGTCCTTATGAGCATCCCTTGATGGCAGTGAGTTTGGTTTGGGGCTTATAGTTTTTCAGCCCAAGAAGTCAATTCTCCAAAGCTACCACGAGATGTCACTGTTCCGCAATGATGTAAGGGATTTAGCAGTCCAGGTAGTGCTATGGGATGGTGTTGGGCTACTAACTGCAAGATCTGCGGTTCAAGCTCAAAGGAGCCATTCTACTACACGGTCATTATGGGTTAGAATGGACTTTGCAGCAGCAGTGAGTGGACCCTGGTAGGAGGAGAAAGGATCTGGTGCTCCATTACATGTGCCTTCATTGTAGTTATTATTCCCAATGCTATCTCAGAGGGGATTCAAGGCACAGCCCTGTATTTTTACCATTCATTGGTTTTTGAACTCATGGTAAGTCCCACTCATGAAAAACCTAGTGTCCTTTCTGGTCAGCTGGTCTAAGAGGGGAAATTTCAGTTTTTTAGAGAAAATTCTAATGGCACTAAAACCTTATTTCTCATCTTCCTTGTAAGCACCTAAGTTTTGTTTTTAATTTGAATTAAGCTCTAACTTGCCCTTACAGCCCCTGGATCCTGCAGATGGTTTGTGCTCAACTACTAGCCCAACTAAAGGCGGACCATTAGAAATCCACCCAGGGATGCCATGGGAGAAAGACTTGATGATCTGCTTCTGCAAAGATAACTAAATAATAATAATATACATGTGGAGTCCATTCTGAGTCATGTAAACTCCATCTATTATACAGTCGGTCTGTATTCTGTAGGGATTTCATAGCTGTGATCCTCACTGAAACAGATTGCCAGACCTTTCTTTGGCAGTGCTACTGAGGGCTTGAAACTGCCAACCAGTCTATTTGTTGGGGACTACAAACCTGTGCTAGGCTGAATTGTCTAGAGAAAAATAAAATCAGTGACACTCATCTATGTATAAGAAAGAGATTTACAATCAGAAGTAATTATATATCAAGAAGGCATCCCAGCCCAGTCCAACTCAAGTCCGTAAGTCTCTCTTCAGACTCATGTAGCCTCATGCCACTGATGCATAATGGTGAACCAAGAAGTAGGTAGAACGAACAAGCTGGTGGGTGCAAAATTGGTGGAAATATAGCAGGATGCTGATAGCTCTCGGGGCTGGCAGCAGAGTCCCAGCAAGCAGGAAGGTAAAGTTGCAGGGAGAAAGAGAGGTTCCCAGTTTTTCTCACTCTTATAAGAAGGCCACATCTCCAAGTAGGCACCATCAATCTAATGCTTGTTTGACAGGTTGAATCCTACCCCTAGCCAGGAGTGTCTAGTTGACATAATATCTGACTACCACAAAACCATTTGTGCCACCCATAAAGATTCTGTTTCCTTGGTAAAAAAAACAAAAACAACTGTGCTAATAGTTGTAAGGTGTTCTTTAACAATGCTTCTGCATACACGTTCTCACCATTTAAAAAATAACAAGCAAACCCATTGCCATAGACTCCATTCCAACTCACGAAACCCTCCCCCAACTCTCTCCCTTCAAGTCCATTCTGACTCATAGCAGCTCTGCAGGACAGGGAGTGCCTGCCCTTGTGGGTTCCTAGACTATAACTGTTCATGAGAATACAAAACCTCATCTTTCTCCTGGGGAGCAGCTGGTGGTTTCAAACTGCTGACCTTGTGATTAGCAGCCAAATGCGTAGCTGCTGCATCACCAGGGCTCCTCATGGAAACCTTAAGAACCGAATAGAGGTGCCCCCACAGTTTCCAAAGCTGTCCATCTTTCAGAAGCCAACTTTCACATCTTTCTTCCTTGGACTGGCTGGTAGATTAGAACTGCTGAGCTTTAGGTTAACAGTCTAGTGCTTTAATGACTGCAACACCAGGGTTCTTTTTCTCATCATACCACGATATATTTATGATTATGCTACAAAATGGGAACAGATATCTTACTTCCTCTTTCTCTTCTTCAGAAAGAGTTGCTGAGAGAGACTGAGATAGCATAAGATACGTAATTTGAGGGATCCACCTAGAAATGACAATGGAGGGATTAAGTTACAAAGTGGCTCCTTCCACATTTCACCATGGAGACAGCAGAGCATCACATGGAGTGTGGACCCTTCTAAGGTCATGTCCTGTGTCCTAGGTCACATTTCATGAGCTGGCCCAGGGCTGAGCTTTCTGAGATCATTCAGGATAGCTATTAGAGACATGCAAACAGACACTCAGTGTCTTCTAAAGACCAGCTTTATTCCATCTGTATCTGAGATGTATTACCTCTCAAGGCTGTTCCATCAGTGCAAAGTGAACTCTTACATTTGAAAAGGGAACCAACGCAACAGAGACATTTTAACCTATGAGTATATTTTAAGCAATAACATCTGAGAAGATATTATCCTTCTCATGAATAATCATGCATGTTCCTGAATAAGACAATGGCTATACCTCATGTCCCTGGATCTGGAGTGACAGTGTGGTGCAAACAATGAAGTGTTCAGCAACAAACTGAAAAGTTGGCAGTTCCCATTTATCCCGAGGTGCTGAGTAAGAATGGACAAGGGATCCACTTTTCTAAAGTGGCCACCTTGAAAACTCCACATAGCACATTTCTGGTCTGCTCTCGTGGGGTCTTCACGAATCAAAAGTAGGTGATGACACTAGATAAGAGAGTGGTTGAGATTTGTTCTTTTCATTGAATGTACCCAAAGGGGGGAAGAGAGAGAAACCATGGGTAGTAAGACCTGTTAGCCTCGGAGTAGATGCTAAACAATAGCATCTGAGAATGAGAAGACCTGAGCACAGTCATGCATGTTTTTTAAAAAAGACAATGACTACACCTCCTGTCCCTGGATCTGCAGTTACTGACTGGGATGTGAGAGAAACACGGAGTGGGACAGGCTGAGAGCTTCCTACCGAGGACGGCACAGAGCCATTCTCCTCCTTGAACCACTGGCCCCTCCATGTGCACTTGGGATCAGGCTCTTTTCTTAGGGCTACATGTCACCTGGTTCCGATTTATCTTTATGTAATAGCAAATGGAACAGCCTTTGGTACCATAAGTGATGTAAACACTTATTGTAAGAAGAGATGCCTGGAAAACCAGATTTGGTTTAGGCTCATTTAGTAGTTAAACTATATAATGGCGTGTGTGTGTGTGTGTGTGTGTGTGCGTGTGTGCGCATGTGTGTGTTTAATTTTCCAATGCAATACCTTTGGGAATAATTGTTCAGGTAGAAGGCAGCACCGTTTCCTTAGCTCAGGTCTTCCAGTTCCATAAAAGCACCCACGGTGAAGCGAAAAGCAGCAAAGAAAGGAAGGAAATCGATGATGGCATTTTCTGCAGCCCAGCAGGTACGTGGAGAAATTGAAGTCAGCTGAGTTTTCTCTTTCTGAAGGTTTTCTTAACAAGTACATTGTTACACTACCAATACAGACACATTGCTAGGGTCTTAGTCCCATAGGTCACATAGGTCTCATCAGCTGGCAGAGGCCATTCATCAAGTGCACATGTCATGGGAGCACACAACAGAAAGAGAAGGGTTCATTTGCCTTGGAATCTTCCCTTGGAAGTTGTCGCAGATGATGATTCACTTCAAATCTACATTATTCTTCTATAGCCAAATTAATTGCTTTTTTTAGGGGGGTAAAAAAAATCATTATCCAGATTTAAAAACAAAGTGGGAAAAGTCCTAGTGATCATGCACTGACATGGGAATAACAAGGAAACTAGAAAACCCTCCCACGTTCCAACCTATCTTCACCTTCAAAGTCAACTCAAACTCATGATCAGTAAATCAATTCCAATGCATAGTGACCCTGTAGGACAGAGTAGAAGTATTGCATAGAAGTTCCAAGGCTTTGTGGGTGCCAACTGCCACATCTTTTTACCAGGGAGCAGCTGGTGGGCTCCATCCCCTCCATCCATTATCTACTTTATAGTGGAAGGTTTAATCCCTGCACCACCAGGATGCCTTTTCCCCTCAGTACCTGTGTACTGGCCCAGATCAGAGATGAAATTAGGAAATTTCTAGAAACCAAGGAGAATGAGATCACAATGTATCAAAACTTATAGCATACAGCAAAGGCAGTTATCAGAGGAAGTCTGATATCAATACATGCACACATGAAAAAGGAAGAGAGGCTTATGATTGATATGCTGGCACAAATTTTACAACAACTAGAGCAGAGGCAACAGGACAATCCTACTAATAGCAAAGTAAAAGAAATCATAAAAATCATGGCTGAGATTCAGAAGAGGGAAAATAAGAAAACTATAGAAAGAATTGATGCTGCTAAAAGCTTGTTCTTTGAAAAGATAAATAGAATCAACAGACCACTGGCCAACCTCACCAAAGAAAAGAAGAAACACATTTCAACAGCAAGGATGAGTGATGAAAGAGGGGACATTACAACAGACCCTAAAGAAATGAAAAGGATAATTACAAAGTACCGTGAAGAACTGTGCTCCAAAAATTCAACATCTTGGGAGACATGGACAAATACTTGGAAAGACAATCCCTCCCTAGACTATCCCTGATGGACGTCAAGAATCTCAACAGACCCATAGCATGAAATAGACAATATCAAGTGATTATGAACAAAAAATTCCCCTGGACCAGCTGGCTTCACAGGACAATTCTACCAAGCATTCAGGGAAGAACTGACATCAATCCTACACAAACTCTTCCAGAACACAGAGAAGAAAAAAAAACCCCGGCAAACTCTTGAACTCCTTCAATGAAGCTAGTATAACTCTGATACCAAAACCGGGCAAGGATCCCACAAGAATCGAGAACTTCAGACCAATATCCCTAATGAACATCAATGCAAAAATCCTTAACAAAATACTTGCCAATAGAATATAAAAGTATATAAAACAAATAATTCACCATGACCAAGTTGGATTCATACCAGTGATGCAGGAATGACCTGCGTAAGACCACTAGTATCATTTGCCACAATGACATGAAAAATTATAAGAACCACATAATATCGATAGATGCGGGAAAAGCATTCAACAACATTCAAAACCAAATTCTATTTAAGATACTCAAGAATTTAGGAATAGAAGGAAAATTCCTCAATATTATACAAGCTATATATGAAAAACCAGCACTCAACGTGATAGTCAAAGGAGAAAAGACTAAAGCAATCCTACAGAAAAAGAGGACAAGACAAGGATGCCTCTTGTCCCCACTCTTATTTATCATAGTACTGGAGGTCCTAGCTAACAGTATAAGGCAAAGAAAAGACATCAAAGATATTTGCCTGGAGAAGGAAGAAGTGAAACTATGGTTATTTTCAGATGATATGATTTTATATCATATCATCTTATATGATATATGATATATGATTTTATATGAAAAATCCCACACGCTCCACAAGGGCAGCACTAGAAACAAAAGAGGAATATGGCAGAGTGGCGGGATACAAGATCAACCAACAGAAGTCTATCAGACTGCCATACACAACTTACAAGACCACAGAAGGGGGGATCAAAAAGTTAGTACCCTTCACAGTAGCCAAACACAAATGGAAATATCTAGGGATATACCTGATTAAAAACAAAAGAGTTCTACAAGGAAAACTTCAGAACACTATTACAAGAAACCAAGAGTGACCTCAGCAAATGGAAGAATAGGCCATGCTCATGGATTGGAAGACTCAATATAGTCAAGATTTCAGTTCTTCCCAAGGCACTATATAAGTTTAATGCTATCCTGATATGACTATCACCATCCTTCTTCAAAGAATTTGAAAAACTAATTGCCAAGTTCATATGGAGAGGGAAGAAGCCCAGAATTAGGTGAGAAGTCCTCAAAAAGAAGGACACAGTGGCAGGGCTTGCTCTACCTGCCTTTAACACATATCATACAGCCACAGTAGTCAAAACACCGTGGTTCTGGTATAACGACAGATATTCAGACCAATGGAAAAGAGCTGAAGACCCAGAACTAAAAACATCAGCACACAGACAACTGATCTTTGATAAGGAGACAAAAAATATCATATAGGAAGTGGATGCCCTCTTCAATAAGTGGTGCTGGAAAAAATGGATATCTACCTGTAAAAAAATGAAGCAAGACCTTTACCTCACTTGATGAATGAGAATAAACTCAAGGTGGATCACAGACCTTGAGGTAAAGCCCCGAACTCTTAGGACAATTAATGAAGGAATTGGGACAAACCTGAGAACCTTGGTGCAGGGAATACATAGGCTATTGGAAATAGGGTAGGATTCAAATACAGATAAGGCGCAAATTGACAAGTGGGATATACTGAAGATCAAACACCTGTGTACATCAAAGAAATTCACCAAGAGAATAATAAGAGAGCCCACAGACTGGGAAAACATCTTTAGCAATGATACATCAGACAAAGGCCTTATTACTAAAATCTACAATACTTGGCAAGCTTACAATAAGAAAAAAACTAACTGCCCACTGAGGAGGTGGGCAAAGGACCTGAACAGAAGTTTCACAGGGGCAGAAATCTGAATGTCCAATAAACATATGAGAAAATGTTCCAGATCATTAGCCATAAGAGAAATGACAAAACAACTATGAGATACCATCTAACACTCTCAAAGATAGCCCAATTCAAAAAAATCAGAAAGTAACAAGTATTAGAGGGACTGTGGTGAGATAGGAAATCTCACCCACTGCTGGTGGACCTGTGGGTATGTACAACCATTATGGAAATTGACTTGGCGATATCTAAAGCAGATGGAAATTGAGCTGCCATCTGACCCAACAATCCTTCTACTGGGGATATACCCAGAAGAGGCAAGAAAGAAGCCATGGCCAGACATCTGTGCTCCAGTGTTCATCAGGATGCGGTTCACAATGGCAAGGAGTTGGACACAACCCAAATTTCCAACAACAGGCAATTAAGTTTGCCACAAAGATAAACCGAGGCCAGGACAGGGAGAAGGAAAAGGAGAAGTTTGTTCTGCACTTCCCAGGCAAGATTCACAGACTCCAGCAAGGAGAGGAGAGCAGAGAGAAAAAGATAGGAGCTCTGAACTCCACTGGCCCCCAGGGGGATCCAAGAAGTCGCACTTATCTGTGGTGGAGAGAGCGATTTAAGCTGGTCAGGAGGGGAGGGTAAAACAATAAAGGGAGTGTAAAAATCGCAGGTAGGCAAAAAAGGAGGAAAGGGAAGGAAGGAGTTACAGAGTTGCAGAGGCTCTAAGACACCTCCATCCATAAAATTTTCAAGGTAGGGTGGTTCCTTGATTATTTTGCCTGATGTTGAGCAGATGGATCATTGATCTGGGGCCCTTTGAAGTTAGCCAGGCAGGAAGGTTTTTTCTAATGTTCTGTGAGAAGTGCCTGACCCAACACAGACAAATGGATAAAAAAAATATGGTACATACATACAATGGAGTACTATGCATCCCTAAGAAGCAGCAATGAACACATGTAGCACATTACTGCATGGGAAGATCTGGATGAAGTCGTGCTAAGTGAAGTAAGCCAAGCACAAAGGACAAGTACAACATGAATCCACTGAGGAAAGCTTTAAAAAAATGGGCATAGGGGAAAAGCTACTACCATATATACATGCATTCCTGGGGTGAGGTCCAGCTACTCTGGCAGGGGCCAAACCCAATCCTGGGATACATAGGACAGCTAACTCAATAGGAGAGACAAAGAAAGAGCGGGGAAAAGGCATGGGTAGGGAGGAAGGAGGGCACTAACCCATCCAGGGGGAGGGTATTATTTATATCTCCACAGTAGAGGGAGGGAGAGACCAGGCTTCAACCCAATGCATCAAGACATACTGGCATGTACCAGGAAACCAATAGAGAGGTCTGCAGGGCCAGCCCCAATCTGAACTATGTGGACCCCCGACACACACCAGAAGAATGCACTTCAGAGGACAGCACAGAAGCTTCAGCTTGGGGAGAGGGACACATCTGATTAGAGCACACAGGAGAAATTAAGAGGGATGGTAAGGAAGGGGAACATATCCTGGCCCACTAAGCCCCGAGGATGATATTCCTGCTCAGAGCAGACAATGCACAGAGAAGACCATAGGGATTGCCCCCAGCACAAGACAGGATGTCCCTCACTAAACCACAGAGTTGTGCATAATCTGACCCCATTACACATCACACTGGGGTGAAACACTAAGGGCATGTAACAGAGCAGCAAGAGGAGCAAAGTGATTAAATCCCCAGGGAATACTCAAACTAGACTTGGGTGACAGAGTGTAACATCCCATCAGACTGGATTGGACAACACTCCTAAAGGCCAACAAACAGACCTTGAACTATTTATAGGTTTTTCCATTTTTGTCAGGGGCTTGCTTTTTGTTGTTGTTATTTTGTTTTGGGGTGTTTTGTTGTTGTTATTGTTTTGTTGGTCTTGACGTCACTAGTTTTGTCTGGCTTTGGCTGATTTTTGCACTTATTAATGTCTGTGGGTTTATTTAGATAAGGTAGGCAGGATAGACGATTCCAAGATGAAAATAATGTGCCCAGTGGTTCCAGGGAAGATACGGGAGAAAGGGAGAAAGGAGAAAGGAAGGTAAGGGAACCAACCCCGGGACAAGGGAACAACAAGTGAATTAAAATCAATGGAAAGAAGGGTGCATAATGCCTAGTGGGGCTCAGTCAAGGGCAATGTAGCAGTGAGGAATTACTAAACCCAAATGAAGGCTGAACATGATGGTGGGACAAGAGGAAAGTAAAAGGAAATAGAGGAAAGAGCCAGGAGGCAAATGACATTTATAGAGGTCTAAATACAGGCATATACATACCCAAATATATTTATATATGAGAGGGGGATAGATCTATGTACTCATATCTATATGTTAAGAATTAAGGTAGGAGATGGATATTGGGCCTCTACTCACGTACTCCCTCAAGGCAAGAACACTTTGTTCTAATAACCTGGCATTGCATGATGCTCACTTCCCAACATGATCACTGAAGACTAAATGGGGGGCATAAGCAAATGTGGTGAAGAAAGCTGATGGTGCCTGGCTATCAAAGATATAGTGTCTGGGCTCTTAAAGCCTTGAAGATAAACAAGTGGCCATCTAGGTGAGAAGCAACAAAGCCCACATCATAGAAGCACACCAGGCTGTGTGATAATGAGGTGTCCATAGAATCAGGTATCAGGCATCAAAGACCCAGAACAAAAAATCATATCATTGTGAATGAGGAGGAGTGCAGCATGGAGCCCCAAAGCCCATCTGTAGGCAATTGGACATCCCCTTACAGAAGGGTCACAAGGAAGAGACGAGCCAGTCAGGGTGCAGTATAAGCACTGATGAAACCCACAACTTTGCTCCAGTTCTTTAGTGCTTCCTCCTCCCTCCCACTATCATGATCCTAATTCTACCTTACAAATCCAGCTAGACCAGAGATTGTACACTGTTGAAAATAAGAGCTGTAAACGCAGGGAATCCAGGACAGATAAACAAGGAAGCCAAACTGATGGTAATCCACAGAAATACTGTGGGTTACCATCAATTTAATCAGGTTGTTACCAGGAAGAGGCTCAGTTTCCAAATATCTCCAGCCCTCGTTTCTTGTCCTGCTACCAAGAAAGACTTCAGGTGAGGTGCAAAGTTCAGACCAGAGTCAGAGAACAGGAAGATAGAAGGAGCGAGTCTATTGCAGGGGAGACGTTAGAAAAGAAGACCAAAGCGCCCCCAGCTAGTCTGAAAGGCCTGGCAAAACGGAAAGCTTTGCCTTC
>NW_022107431.1:37840432-37852163 GCF_000313985.2 Echinops telfairi | reverse complement strand
GTGCTGTACTGATCTGCTATCAGTCATGCTTTTGTGACAGTTTCCTTTACCCACCATTGCCCTTTTTCAAGCTTGGCATGTCAATGAACCCTAGACACCATTTCAGCCTCCTGTTGGAAGATTCCTCAGCTGGATGGAGTGTCTGTGCCTTTGAGTTGTCTATGTCTCTTTTAAGACTTTATAAATGTCCTCTTTAAATTATACTTGTACTAGGGTCTCTTTTACCCTCAAATATCATTTATTTCCCCCCAAAATATTTTAGGTGCAGAACCTGCTGATCCTGCAGGTGGAAAGTACCTAAGATTATTAATAACTATTCAGCTATGGTATGAATTATGTCATTCTATGCTCTGCACTCCAATTTATGTACAACTCATTTTCCTTAGAATGTCTAAGAATTGCTAAATGGGTCAATTTTGAATACTTTATATTGTAACTACTTTTGATTCTTTGTCAACAAATACACATAATACCACTTTAGCCAGGCATTCACTTATTGATAACTATGACAGGAATCACCACGCCACCTCACCTTAACCAATGGGACTTTTCCATCAATGTGAACCCTCCTTTCCCCACCTAAGTCTTATCTTGGTGATCAATAATGAAATTACATTTTTCTATTCTTGTACTTATATGACAAAATATTGTGGGTTTGTACACTGTATCTCCTTCTGTCATGAGCTCATTCTGTACAGCATATGACTTCAGAATTTATCCACATTGTAATGTGTATCAAGACTTTATTTCTTCTACTGGCTGATGAGTGTTCCGTTGTATATATGGACCACATTGTGTGCATTCATTCATCTGCTGAAGGACATTTAGGCTGTTTCTACCTATGGCCAATTTGATTTGTGCTGGAATGGTAAAAGTATCTCTGTTTGAGCCTCTGCTTTCAAGCCTTTTGAGAATATATGTAGCAGTGGAAATGTTAAGGCACATGATTTTTTAAAGTATTGAGGTAATATTTTTGTCCCTTTCTACTTCAACCTTTATTTGTGTTACTTTAAAGTATAAAACTTTAAATTGAATGTCGTGTAGTTAACTAGATTTTTTATATGATTCCACCACTAAAAATTATAAAAGCAATAGTTTCCTAGGAGTCCTTCATATTTGAAATAAAGCAAGATGCTCAACAGTATTTTGTCTAAGAAGTTCTATGTCTGATCACCATTTCTTGAATAAGTTACTCTTTACTACAGCTTTAAGTGCCTTGTTATTTTGATTATCCACAGTATACCAGCGTTGGGTATTTTGCAGAAAACGTTGGAATCCCAAATGAAAATATACACTATTGCCCTTGATCTTGGTGGGCAGGAAGCATTACAAACTTCATGCAGTGACACAATCATCATAGAAATGGCACCCTCAGTTCATGGTTATTGCCAACACTATGAAATGCAATTCCTGCACTGAGTCCAACATGACTGATAAAAAGGATACAGAGAAGTCCTAGCAGTTCCATAAGGGACAAACCACAAGAAACACGGTGCAGAGAAGTAAAGGTAAACTCAGTCCCATCCAGAGAAAGATGCTGCGTTAACAGGAAACATGAAACCAGGAACCTGTGAAAGTGACAGTGGTTTAGGCAGGAGAGGGGTGCTCAGAAGAAGGAAATAACACCTGACAGCCTGAAAGACACAAGGCAAGTAGGTAGGAGAACCTGTAAATGCCAGTTAGGAAGAGAGGTAAAAGCCTGTTTATACCATTTAGTAAACACCATTGTAGCAAATAATTCGTGATGCTCACTATCAAATAACAGAAAGTATAAAGTGGGCAATATTATAAATATATAAGGTAATACTTGATTGCATTCATCAATTTAATAGATAATATCCATGAACTGAATTTCAGATCTACAATATCTGTACAAATTTCTCATTCCTCGTATTTATGCTCCTTTGGAAAATAAATTGATGGTGGAGGAGCTATCTTTTAACACTTGACCAGTTATAATAAGTTTTACTGCTTTCCTAAACCAAGGGTAAAATACAGCATAAATTAAAGGATTTAGGGCAGAGTTATAGTAAGCAAACCAGGTTAATAATTCATAGACAAAAGAAGGAGTCATAATACCCAAACAGGAATCAAAAAATGAATCAATCATATACGGTAGCCAAGATGTCAAAAATGCTACCACAGTGACCCCCAGGGTCTTGGCTGCTTTTCTCTCTCTCTTGGCCACTCTGGCTTTGTAAGTTTCAGAAGATGATTCTGAATTGCTAACAGTGGCTTCAACTTTTTGAGCCTGTTTTCTAGCCACAAGAAAAATCTTACTGTAGAGAGTGATCATAACAAGAGTTGGTATGAAAAATATCAGAACATCTATCAAAACCCAATCTTGATTTAAAACAAGTTGACAACGACCTATGCAGTAGAGGTCATGGGCTAATTCCTCTAACCCGTCATCGTTGGCTCCTGTGTAGAACAGTGTATTACTGTACACAATAGGCAGGATCCAGGAGATGCCGATGCACATTCCTGACACAGACACGGTGAACTTGGTCGGGTAGACCAGAGGGTCAGTAACAGCCATGTATCTGTCAATGGAGATGAAGCACAAGTGGAAGAGAGAAGAAATGCAAAATGCCCCATCACAGCATGTGTGGAAGGTACAAAAGCTTTCCCCAAAGTACCAGCAGCTCTCCACGGACCTGACCATGCTGAAGGGCATCACGGTCACACCCACCAAAAAGTCAGCACAGGCCAGGGAGGCGATGAGGAAATTGGTTGGAGAATGTAGCTGCTTGAAATGCAGGACTGAAATGATCACCAGCAGGTTTCCAAACACTGCGAGCACAGCCCCAAAGCCAAAGACTACGTACAGAAGCACGCGGGGTCCCGGTGAGTAGGGAGACTTGACACAGGATCCGTTCATGTTCTCATAGCAGAGCTCCACAGGGGGAAGCGGGGACTCACTGCTGCTGCGGATGGTGTCCCTTACCCGGAGAGCCATGCTGTCCTTCTTGTCAATCATGGAAAAATCAGGAGAAAGAAGATCCCATAAAATGAATTTTCATCCTCTAATAACTAGAAATATCTGTCACACTTTCATTTTTAACTTCTGATCCTATGGAGGTCCCTTGATTGATAAACTTTGCTATAAATAATGATAACCACTTTAATTCTTTTTCTTCAAGGAGACCTGGTTCCCCCAGCAGAAAGTCTTTGGATGCTAAACAGAGGTCTATAGTCTGAAGCTCACAGCTCTGCAGGATTCCGGAAAGGTTTACAGCCTTAGAAACATGTTGCTGTAGTTCTGTGCTGCCCTGTGAGGTTGCTCTGAGTCAGAATGGACTCCTCTGTTGCAGTTTGTATTTGGTGCTTCAAATGTAAATGGGGGGAAATTGAAACCTAACAGAAGAAAATCTGTCACAAATTCAGTATTTCTACCAAAAAAATATATATATATATTCTTATTTTACAATTTATCAAACCCCTTTTATTAGCTAGTCTTGATCCCTATGATACTGGTCTGTGAAAATTTAGCAAGATGTGTTGGTCTTTGTTATTGTCTATTACCTTTTAATACCCATTCCTCCCCTCCCCACTCCTGGTGATGCTGTTGAGTTAATAACCAAAGCTCCCAAGACACAAGAAATCCCATGTCAAAAACACCCTTGTATAAGGTGTAAATAGATGACAATGTATATATAATAATCTCATGGGAAATATCATATTGATGTTCCTAAGAACAATATTTTTTAAATGTGGGCTATCATACATAAATAAAGGTATAAACAAGTCTTTATAAACAAATCTTTATAAATAGTACCCAGAAATACATATAAAAGATAATGAATCAAAAATTAAGTCTGTACTGAGAATGGTAGTTTAATAGGGCAAAGTCACGGGACAAGATGAGTGAGAAGCTGAGAATCAATCAGAGGACTAGGCTGCTGCCCAAGGAGAGGTGATGCCACAGACCAAAGACAATATTCTTCCTAATTACTGATTCTCTCTCTTGCTTTTCTTTTTTTTTTAAATAAAGAGTAATATTTCTGGTCAAGTTTTCTTAGGCTTCTAGTAAAAAATAAAATATTTAAGCCAGTCATTGGTTCTAACTTGTGGTAACCTATTAATTTCCCCAGTAAATCTCCATAATGGTGAGCTTTGTCTCAGATTTCCCGTTGTCATTGTAATGAGCTTGGAGGGAGAGTGCCCTGGAGGAATGGTGGGTGTCAATACAGGTAAAGGAAGATGGAAGAGGGAGACGTATCTGATGTCTGCCTTTTGGCAATTAGGAGGCAGTGGATTCTCCTTCTGCTTTGTGTTAGTCAGGGGAGGTCAGCTGTGGCCCCCATGCCATTTACTCAGGTCTCCATCTACAATGGGAGGGGGATGTGAAAATATAAAAACACAATGGCTAAACCTGACTCCTGTACAGAGTTGGAAGGAGAAGTTCAAGACGCACTGAAAGCATAAGCACCCACAAGTCTTTGCCAGGAAATTTGAGGGTCAACTCCTTGACCAACTGACTGAAAGAGATTCGTGTTACCACCCACTCCAAGGAATGGTGACAAAACAGAATGGTCAACCAATAGAATATCACTCATTCCACGTGCCAGAAAAATCTGGATGATGCTGAAGATCATCCAACAATGATTGCAGGTCTGTATAGATAAGAGGCTGCCAGAGGTTCAAGCTGGACTCAGAAGAGGATGTGGAACAAGTAATATCATTACCAATGTCAAGTGGATCTTGGCTCCAAGCAGAGAATACTAAAAATATGATTACTTGTGTCTTATTGACTATTCAAAGGCATTCAAATGCATGTATCATAACAAACTATGGATAACTTTGAGAAGAATAGGTGTTTGACAACACTTCATTGTACTCATGAGGATTTGTACATGGATCAAGAAGGAGTTGTGTAAACAGAACAATAGCAACTTCACGGTTTAAGACCAGTAAAGTTGTGTGTCAGGGTTTTATCCTCTCACCATATTTGTTAATCAGTTTTCTGATCAAATTACCAGAGAAAGTGGATGATATGAAGAATGTGGCATCAAGCCTAGAGGAAGGCTTATTGACAACTGTTGATACACAAATGGCACAAGCTTGCTTGCTGAAAATAAGGAGAACCTGAGCACCTGTAAAATGGTACCAGGCTCAGGCTCAGAGCTCCAAGCCTCTCCTGTCTCTGTTCTTGTCCCTCTTGCAAGAGGGATTTCAGGAAAGAGTCAGAGAAAGGTTTGAACAGAAAGAGTAAGTTTAGGGAAGGAGGATTCTTTGGAAAAGAAGTCCTAAGAGCCCTTAACTAGTCTAACAGGCCTGGAAAAACATAAGGCTGGGCCTTATATTGACTCCTGGTGGGCTTCCCACCAAAGGCTGGCTTTCTGGTGGGTCCTCTGCAATTGGTTGGTTCTCTGTAGAGTCCCTCCTCCTTCCAGGTGTGTATATTCTGGCTCTCTATCAACCAGGTACCCCAGACTTGATGCTGTGCCCTTGTCTCCGACCCAGATCTATTCAGTCATTGTGGGGCCTGTGTCAACATCCGGTCTTTCATTTCATTACCTTCACTATCTATGTGCTCTTCCACTGATAAGGAAATGGTGTTTTTGTTTGTTTTATACATCCTTTTATCAGGGGTTCTTACAACTCTTATGACAATCCATATATCAATTGTATCAAGCACATTGGTACATATGTTGCCATCATCATTTTCAAAATATTTTCTTTCCACTTGAGCCCTTGATATCATCTCCTCCTTTTCACACCCCTTCCTCCTTCCCCCTTCATGAACCCTTGTTAAATTATAAATTATTATTGATTTCATATATTACATTGTCTGCTGTCTCCCTTCACCTGTGTTTCTGGTGTTCATCCTCCTCAGGGATCAGGGGTGGTAGTGTCATATGTCAATCATTACAATCTGTTTACCCTTTCTCCCCCTTGTCCCCCACCTTCCCTCTACCTGCATGGTATCACTACTCCTATTACTATTCCTGAATGTTTTATCAGCCCTGGATTTCGTGTGTCCAGAGCTCTTATCTATACTAGTACAGTATACCTGTTCCGGTCTAGCCAGGTTTGCAAGGTAGAACTGGGGTAATGATAGTGGGAGAGCGGGGGGAAGAATTAAAGAACTAGAAGAATGTTGTATCTTTTGTCAGGGCTACACTGCGCTCTGGCTGGCTGAACCCTTCCTTGTGGCTCTTCTGTGTGGCAATGTCCAATTATCTACAGATGGGCTTTGAGTCTCCACTCCAACCCCAGTCATTCACATTGGTATGATTGTTTTGTGTCTTCTGATGCCTGATATCTGACTCCATGGACACCTCATGATCACACAGGCTGGTGTGCTTTTTCCATGTGGGCTTTTTGCTTCCCTGCTAGAAGGCCATTTGCTTAGCTTCAAGCCTTTGAGACCCCAGATGCTATATCTTTTAATAGCTGGGTACCATCAGTTGTCTTCACCACATTTGTTTTTGTGCCCATTTTGTCTTTAGGGCTCATGTCGAGAAGGCAAATGTCATAGAATGCCAGGTTATTAGAAAAAAAGTGTTCTTGCATTGAGAGAGAGTACAGGCCCAAAGACTATCTCTTTCCTTAATACTTAGTATATATGTGCATAGGCCTATATATGTGCATAGGCCTATATGTGCATGAATATATGTGAATAGGCCTATATCCCTATTGTTATATATTAATATATGTATATATATACATTTGTATATTTACACCTCTATAAATGCCTTTCACCTCCTAGTTCTTCCCTCTATTTCCGTTTACTTTCCTTCTGTTCCACTATGATGTTTAGCTGTCATTTGGCTCTCAATTATTCCTCTCTGCTACATTGCCCTGGATTGAATCCCATCAGACATTCAATGCCCTCTTCACCATTGATTTTAGGTCCCTTGTTGTTCCCTTACCCCTGGGTTTGTTGGCTCCCCATCCCCACCCCCTTTGCCTCCTCACCCTTGTCCTCCTGGAACTGTTGGTCCCGCTGTTTTCTGCTTTGGGTTGTTTATCTTGCCTGTCTCATATAGATAGACAAGAAGAAGAAGAAGAAAAATAATTCCAGATCTGTCTGCTTACACTTACATATGTTTTCTGAGTTAGTCTGATGAGGTGCCAATTCCTGCCCTCCAAGTCTGAAGTATTTTCAGGATTCCTCAGGGACTTCATTGTTTTTCTCCCCTTGCTGCTCAGTTGTCTCCCTTAGTGTTTCACCCCAGTGGGGGGTGGGGGTGTCAGACAAGGCAAAATTTCCACACTGTGTCCCAAGTGCTGTCCCCTGCAGTGCTGTGGGTCAGCGAGGTGATGTCCTGTCTTGTGGTGGGGCCGCCCCTTACAGTCCTTTCGGTGCCTTGCCTACTCTGAGCAGGAGTGTCGTCCTTGCAGCTTGGTGGGTCAGGATACTCGGTTCTCTCTCTCTCTCTAGGCCAGGATATTCGGTTTTCTCTCTCTCTGTCTCTCTGTCTCTGTCTCTCTCCCTCTCTCTCACTCTCGCTTTCGCTCTTGCTCTCTCTCTCTCCCTCTTAAATACATCCACTTCCTCCACAGAAGATTGTACTGCAGAGGGCAGCACTGAAGATGCAGCCCAGGGAGAGTAGCGGCCTGCCCAGACCGCATGGGAATGAACTAAGAAGGAACTCTTTTTACCTTGTCATTCACCTTCCTTTGTGATTTAGAGATCTGTGTCTCCTCTTTTTTTGTGTTTTAGATGCTTTCCAGTTTTCTTCCACTTATCCTGTAGTCTAACTTTGGCATGTTCTGACTAGCTAACATTGCCCCAGCTTTGCAAGATGTTGCCACCTTGCCGACACAATAATGGTGTCTTAGGGAGCTATTTCATCATTCTATCTAACCAGCTGCTTCAAGATGATAACCTGGCATGACCTGTGGATTCCATGGGCATGGGCCCATTGCCTCACTGCATTTGCTGTGAAGTGAATTTTTTTTATCTGAAGCAATGTTGTGTCAGATGCCATGCCAGTGGATAAGACATTCTGTAAGTCCATGAATGGTGGTTTGGCAGAAACATTGCATGCAGGGAAGCAAATCCATATCCAGAGTAGGTGTTTATTCCAGTAAGAACAAAACGCTGCTCCGCCCCCACCCCACCCCCACCGCCCCATGATGGAAGTGTTCCTATGTAGTTCGTCTGCCACCAACGGTGCTGGTTGATCTCCCTCAGGAATGGTCCCATTTCTTGGATTCAGTGTTGGTATAGTCTGCTGGCAGGTGAGGCAATCACAGTGGCAGTGGCCAAGTCAGCCTTGGTGAGTGGAAGTCCATGTTGTTGCGCCCATGCATAACCTCCATCCCTGCCACCATGTCCACTTTGTTCATGTGCCCATCAGGCAATGACAGGAGTTGTGGAGGAAAGATGAGGACCAGTCTCCACAGTATGTATCATCATAGCCACTTGATTATTACAATCCTCTTCTTCAAAGGTAAGCCTTCATTGAGTGTTCATATGAGACACAATTATCTTTACTTTCTTAGCTCATTCAGAGAGGCCCATCCACATACCTCTTCCCCACACCTCCTTGTCACTAATTTTCCGATCATGTTTCTTCCAATTCCCTGACCATCCAGTCACACCATTAGCCACAGCTCATGAATCAGTATACAGTCACACATTTGGCCATTTTTCCTTCCAGGAAAACTGAAGGCCAGGTTCACTGTTCAAAGTTTTGCTCACTGGCAGGATTTCCCTTCACCACTTAATCCTGGTGCACATAAAATAGTAATCACAGGAGTCTTCAGATATGCTGGGGCCCCTTTCAAAAACTTGTTCCTTATGGTTTTTGAGAAAGGTCTGACCCACCCTCCTTTTGTGGGTCAGTTGGATTAATCTGATAGATCCACTCCAGCTTACCAATTTACCTAAGCTTTTGGATACCTTCCTCTACAGTGTACCAAGCTAGGTAAGGTACCTCAAGTTGGTCTAATCTAGGCCATCTGGCAGTCCATGCTGCAATGAATAAAGCTCAGTATTACAATAAACCTAGCTATCACAATAGCCCCTGATTTAATTCCTAGATTTGCTCCAGTTGACAGAGCTAGAGTGAGGAGAAGCTCAATCCCTTTGAGAAAGGACATTGTTACATGGCTCACGCTTTATAGTGTCAATTTCCTTTTATCTTTTCCCTAAATGACACTTTCCAGAAGAACAGACTTTGGAGCAGAGGAAATATTCTGATGTGTTGCCAATTAATGGAAATTCATTTGAAATTGGCATTATACACAGGAGCCAAAATGCTGCTATGGTTCAGTGATTACAAATATCTTGTGACCAACAGAGTTTTAGCCCAATTCTCTCAGTGAATCTAGTGTGTGACTTCAACTATCCAATTATTATTTTCCCAGATTAGGGATGCATAGTGGAATGGACATATTTAGCAACTGGTATAACTGCAGCATTTTCTAGCTGACCCAGGACATGATGGCTATTGTGGTAGGAAAATCCAAGTAGAAACCACTAGAACTTCCTCTGCTTACAAAAATAATAAATTAAAATTTCCATAATAAGAGAAACTATTAAGAACTTGAAAGATGTTGGAATGGAGGCTTGATTTCTACCAATACCTCATTCAATTTATGTATTTGAACTATGAAGAAAACAAATGGGTCTTGGAGAATTACAGTGTATTTTCATAAATGAAATCACGTGGGGACTTCAATAGCAGCTGCTGTTTCAGATGTGGACATAAGAGGGAAGCTCCACATCAACTAGAAATTGGTGTGCAGTTTTTAATATGGCAAATGTTTGTTTGTTTGTTTTTATACAGTCATCCCTCAATATCCTCAATAGTGTAGAGCAATTTGATTGCAGACGCCTTTAAGATACCAAAATCCACACATGCCCAAGTCCCTTATATAAAATAGGGTAGTATTTTCATCTGTGTGACTCCTGTGTACTTTAAATCATCTCTTGATTTCATAATATACCTCAAACTATATAAATGTTATATAAATAGGGTTTTTTTGCATACTCTCCTTTTCTTTGAAGGTCTGCTTTGACCACGTAATTTGTTTCTCAAATACTTTAGAAGGAGAATGCACTAAGGGCTGAATCTATCTAACTTTATTGTTAGACATTCATTTATAGTGCGTTACATAACTCTGTGCTCTGTACACCATATTACATGCACTTCATTTTCTTTAGCATGGCTTTGACTGACTGGATATGTCTGTTGGAGATGAATTCAGCTATAAGTGCACTTAGTCCCTTATAAGATGTGTGGCACAAAATTTTTTTTTGGTTCAACCTTTGAAAGTAATACACTTATTGATTGCTGCTGCAATAATCACTCTACAACTGAACCTTAGTCAATGTGATATTTCCATCATTATTAACTGCCCTTTCCTAATATGCCCTCCTTTTCTAGGTTACTAGTAACAAACATTGGTCTCTATACATTTGTCTTTTCTTGCTTTTTTCTATAAATGATGTCATACACGTTTTCCACTTTTCTGCAAGACATAGTTGCATAACAAAAGGTCTTCAATTTCTTCCATATTTTAATCTATATCAAGACTTAATGTCTTCTACTTGCTGAGTAGAACAACAAGCGAATGTGTTTTCTTTTAAAGTTTACAATCTTTAAGTGGGGGTCTCATAAACTTATATAGGTTTTCTATCATAATACCACCACTGAAATATTGTAAAAGCTATAGTTACTTCCATTTTTTAACATCTGAAATAAAACAAGATGCTTAACAATATTGTGTCCAAAAATTGTATATCTGATCACCATTTCTTGAATAATTCACTCTTCTTCATAACTTAAAGTGCCTTTATTTGATCATCCAGAGTGCAAAAATTTGGGGAGGCTACAGAAAAGTTTGAAATTATAAATAAAAAGACAAACTATTGCCTTTTACCGTGCCTGGCAGGTAGCATCACAAGCTTCAGGCTAGGAAGCAATCATTGTTGTAGAAAGTATACCTTCAGCTTGTGATTATTGCCAACAATAGAAAATATGATTCCTGTACTGAGTCCATAATGACTGTTAAAAATAGTACAGAGAACTCCTAGGACCTACAAGAATAACAAGCTTCAAGAAAAGTGAAAATAAAGCTAATCCAATCTAGAGAAAGCCAAAGAGTACAAAGCCTTAATAGGAAATATGAATCCAAGAGGCCTTGGACTGTGACAGAGGGTGTAGCATGAAAGGGAGGGCCAGAAGAGTGAAATAAGTACTACTTGACGGAACACGAATAAGGAAAATTGTGAGAAAATAGATAAGGGAACTTGTGTCACACCATTCAGTAAATACCATTGTAGCAAATAATTAATGATGGTCACTGCCAAGTAATTAGAAGCATGCACTATAGAAATTAGGTAATTTAATATGTTATATATTATTATAATATATAACATATAATATATATGTTACTCATGAATTACATTTTATATAATGTATATAATATATATACAATACTCATGAATTACATTTTTTATCTACAATACATGTACAAATCCCTCAAAATGTACTTTAGGCTTCTTTAGAAGACAAATTAATGGTTGAGGAACTATCTTTAAATGTTTGGCTAGTTATAATCAGTTTTATTGCTCTACTAAACCAAGGGTAAAATACAGCAATAAATCAAAGGATTGAGAGCAGTGGTATAATAAATAATCCAGTAATATATTACATAGACATAAAAGGGGTCAGTAAGTCCAAAAAGGAGTCAAGAAATGATATATATATATATGACAACAGCAAGGCATCAAGAGTGTACAACTGGGTAAAGAAGAAGTGAAACTTTC
>NW_022107431.1:37834684-37837104 GCF_000313985.2 Echinops telfairi | reverse complement strand
CTGACTGGGATGTGAGAGAAACATGGAGTGGGACAGGCTGAGAGCTTCCTAACGAAGATGGCACAGAGCAATTCTCCGCCTTGAACCACTGGCCCCTCCATGTGCGCTTGGGATCAGACTCTTTTCTTCAGGCCACATGTCACCTCGTTCAGATTTATCTTTATGTAATACCAAATGTAGCAGCCTTTGGTACCATACGTGATGTAAACACTTACAGTAAGCAGAGATGCCAGGAAAGAGAGGTTTGGCTTAGGCTCATTTCGTAGTTAAACTATATAATGGTGTGTGTGTGCGTGCGCGCGGGTGTGTGCGCGCGCGCATGTGTGTATTTAATTTTCCAATGTCATTCCTTTGGGAATAATTGTTCAGGTAGAAGGCAGCACCGTTTTCTTAGCTCAGGTCTTCCAGTTCCATAAAAGCATCCCAATGAAGCAAAAAGCAGCAAAGAGAGGACGGAAATCAACGATGGCATTTTCTGCAGCCCAGCAGCTACGTGGAGAAATTGAAGTCAGCTGAGTTTCTCTCTCTGAAGGTTTTCTTAACAAGTTCATTGTTACGCTACCAAAGCAGAAACATTGCTAGGTCCTTAACATAGGTCCTGAGTTGGCTGAGGCCATTCAATCTGTGCACATGAGTATTTCCATAGGTCACATAGGTCTCGTCAGTTGGCAGAGGCCATTCGTCCTGTGCACGTGACGTGGGAGTACACAACAGAAAGAGAAGGGGACATTTGCCTTGGAATCTCTCCTTGGAAGTTGTTGCAGAGCAAGATTCACTTGAAATCGACATTATTCTTCTATCGCCAAATTAATTGCTTTATTTTAGGGGGGTAAAAATATCATTACCCAGATTTGAAAACAAAGTGGGAAAAGCCCTATTGACCATGCACTGTCACGGGAATAACAAGGAAAGTAGAAAACCCTCCCATGTTCCAGCCTGTCTTCACCTTCAAAACCAACCCAAACTCATGATCAGTATGTCAGTTCCAACGCATAGTGACCCTGTAGGACAGAGTAGAAGCATTGCATAGGGGTTCCAAGGCTTTGTGGGTGTCAACTGCCACATCCTTTTACCAGGGAGCAGCTGGTGGGCTCCATCCATTATCTACTTAATAGTGGAAGGTTTAATCCCTACACACTAGGATGCCTTTTCCCCTCAGTCCCTTTATTTTCCCAATGAGGTCTCAGAGATCACTCAGAATTATTGTCAGAAGACTTAACCTTCCTAATGCTGTGACCCTGTCATACAGTTCCTCATGTTGTGGTGACCCCCCAATCATAAAATTATTTTCCTTGCTAATTCATAACTGTAACTTTGCTACTATTTTGAATTGAGCAACCCCTGTGAAAGGGTCATTCAACCCCCAAAGGGGTTATTGAGAACCACTGCCTTAGAGCATACACAGCCTCCTGTGTTTTCTTTACATTTCCTGTTTATTTAGAAGAGATGCCCACTCCCCACCCCCACCCTGTGCTAATCCTCCTCACCCATTAAGACCCAAATTCAAAGTCAAGGCATCACTGGAACCTTTAGGTCTACTCCAGTGTGAAGATATTTTGCCTATTTTTGATCTTGAAATGCACATTTTTTTACTAGATTTCTCTTTGGTCAGTTAATTACATTTATTGATACAGGGTGGGAACGAGTCAGAGTTGACTAACACACTCTGTAATAGAAGTTTTGCAACACTGAGGCCAAGGATTTATTGCTGATTTTTAAAGTAACCGATGAAGCCTGATAGAGGTGGGGTCATTAGTGAACAAAGGTTTTTCTGCAATATTCATGGTTGTGTGTGTTTCTGGGACTGTAACTCTTTGAAGGAGTCTTGTAGGAAGTCTTGTCTTTCTCTTGAGGGTGGTGGTTTCAAACTGATGACCTTAAGCTCAAATGATGACCTTGAGATTAGCAACCCAATGTGTAACCACTTCACCATGAGGGCTTCACATCACATCTTTAAGGTGTCCTTAAATGATTCTTGTTGCTTGAAATCATGTTTAAAAAATGTACCTCAAAGAACACATAAATATATAAATATGACCATACATACAGTAGAACACATAAATATGACCATTTTCACATCATGTCCTGGCCGCACAAGGCAAAGCATCTTTAATTTCAACCTAATTATGTATTTTTGAATCAATTTAAGCATGTAAAGAGAATCAATGATAAGTTCAGTAGAAAGTTTTGAATTTTAAGTCCTAGAATAAAGCAAAAACTTATTAAATATTTTGAATAATTTGGATGAAAGAAAAACAAAAAGTCAACGCTTATCATTTAAACCTGTTGTATTAGAATCCTATAAATTTACAAATAAATATTTAGATACATGTGAAGTATTATAAATATTTTAGTGTACATTTTCATCTTTGACTGTTCCATGCCCTGCATTAATTTTTTTATGAATATATAGATAAAGG
>NW_022107431.1:37825342-37833969 GCF_000313985.2 Echinops telfairi | reverse complement strand
AGAAAATCAAAATAATCAGATGAGGAAAAACCAAAAAGCAGCCAAAATTTAAGGAATAGTGATGGGTGTTTTCTTAATGTGTTGGTTTCCCTGTTTCTTTACAATCCTACTAGAGCCCTTTTTGATTTTTTTCTACTCCTGCAGTTTTGTTTGATGATCTCACATGGTTTGGTTATTTTAATTCCACCTGTAACCCCTTAATATATGGTTTCTTTTATCCCTGGTTTCGGAAAGCACTCGAGTACATTACACTGGTAAAATTTTAAGCTCACATTTCCATAATACTTATTTGTTCACTCAAAAAGAAACTGAATAGATTTACTCTGTATGAGTGAATTGAAGTCAAAGACAGGAGCTTAGCAGAATAACATTGTTTAAAGTATGTGTGTGCATGTGAAGGAGAAAAAGACATTTGGACCAGCATAAAGACTTTCATGCTAGCTTTTCAAACTTGGGTGAGGGTGGTGGAGAGGGGAGGGAGCAGAAATCTTCTCTTTGCACCAAAATGCCTCCAATTTTTATCAGAACCCTTCATACAACCACTGCTTCTTGGTAGAGGATATCGAAAAGGAGTGTAAAAAGCAGATCAAAAATTGGATGAGAAAATGACAGAAAAAAGACGAAGCAGACTCACAAAAGCCTTTATACTCATTGAAGGAATGAAACACAAACTGACCTTGGAGAATGAACCCCTACCTCACACCCACACAAAAGTGATTTGACATTTATTTATATTCTTTGTTCTTCGGTGTCTGATCAAATTTATTTGGGAACATCAACAACTAAAAATTTTAGGTAATTCAAATGGAAATTCAAAATTTCAAAAATCCATATTCTGCCAGATCTCAGCCATTTGTTAACTTAGATGGACCCCTTTGCTAGAATTAGCAGTTGGAAGAGTAAATGCTTTTTAAATGAAAGAAGAAATGAAAAGTTGTGCATATGAGATTGCAGAGATTCCAGACAAGTTTTCATGAATGAGTGTGTCATCTTAATCACATAAATTTTTTTATTTTATAGGGATGGAGAATTCCATACAGAACCAGATGGAGCCTCGGGCTCCCTCCATATGGTGCACTGTTTCTGATGTTTTGGTTTTTAATATAAGTAAAGCATACACTCCCCTAAACTGAGTTCTGACCCTGTCATTCCTTCGGGTATAGTATTTATGTGTGTCTTCTTTAGTAACAGAGAAGGAGGAGGACAAAGATGCAAAGAAGAAAACAAATCACATTGGGCTCCTCTGGGTGCTAGAAAGGAACCCTGGTAGCATAGTGGGTGACACATTGAGCTACTAAATACGAGGTCAGCAGCGTGAACCCACTAGCAAGAGAAAGAGAAAACTGTCCGCTCCCGTAGAGATTTGTAGCTTGAAAATCTAGAGACAGTTCTACTTTGTTCTATTGGATCACTATGAGCTATAGTTGACATGGTAGCAGTAGGTTTGGTGTTTTGGTTTTCTAGGTAGTAGAAGGAAACCCTGCCCCAAAGGTTGGTGGTTCCAAACCACCAGCTCCTCTGTGGGAGAATCCTGTGGCTGTGTGCTTCTGCCAAAATTGTAGTTTAACCGCATCCTATATGGCCTTTATGAATTGAAAGCCTCTCTAGACAATGGATTTCTTTGTTTGGGATGGGATTCTGGGTACTATAAATTTTATATTTGCTATTTAGTGTCTTTTATAAATGTCAGCTGAGACCCAATAACTTGAGAAATCAATGAATCATCAATCAATATCGTGGGCTGCAATCAGTGGGGTGCTGGTAACTACTTTGCTTAACACTTGATATTTGAAACAAAAGGTTGTGATTTGTAGAGTCTGACAAATCTGTGTGTGGGTGGGGGGTGAGTGGGTGGGTGGAGGGTGAGAGGGGAGGTTTTCCATCATAGTTGATTTCAAGCTACTGGTGCAATATTAACCAGCTCTGAAAATTCTTACAAGTGGGTGTAAGTGGTTCCAGCAAAATCATCCTAGAAGAACAGAAAACTCTGCCATGTGAAGTTAAAATTTCCGAGATGTGTCTATGGAGTGTTAGTGCTCGCAGGTAGGTTCTGGCTCATGGTGACACTGTATATACAGACTAGATCTGTTCCACAGGACTTTCTAGGCTGTGACCATTTGAAAACATGTTGCTAGGTTACTAGGTCTACTTTCTGATAGACCTCTGGGTGAAATGTAGTTGCCAACCTTTCAGCTTGTAGTCAAGTGATTAACCGTTTGCACCACCCAGGGACCATGTATGTTGTTGGGGTTAGGTGTTGTAGAATCAATTACAACTAACAGTGTTCTGAGACCAATCAGGTTGCACATATTCATGAATTTCATAGTTCCACACCCAAATGAACTAAAAAAAAAAAGCTTCAGCTAATTTTTTTTTTAAGTCTGGGCACATGTATTTGGGGGCTCTGTGGCTCTGGGACTGAAGGTTATGGCTTAGGGCTATGTTTTAAGGTGGAAGAGCAGCAGCACTTGCACATCTTCATGGATGCCAGGGCCCTGGTCCTGAGTGTTTCAGCTTAAGACTATTTTTAAACCAGCAGAGTAGTGGGACACGTATATTCACAGGCTGCACTCCTGTAGTGCCTGGCACTGTAGTGCATTCAATGGGACCTTCCTAAGAACATACTGTTGATTGAAGAACAGGAAGTGGCTGCTGCCTTCAACCTGGATCTTTTTTATTTATATTTTTATCAGCATATTTATTATTATTATTGGTTTCTTTTTAATCTTTTTTCTTTTTGTTTGCATGTTTGTTTATTGGCATGGCTGTTTGGTTTCCTTTTTGTTATGGTAGATTTGCTTTTTGATTTTCTTTTAACCATTCCTTTATCATTTCACTTCGTAAAGACAACTCTATCTACACATGACCCAGCCATCCCTGCAAAAGAACCACCACCTACTCTAGAATCATCAAAGTTATATAAATTCAAAAAGCAAATAAAAGCTATGCAAAATCTGAAAGAAAACTGAAAATCACAGAAATTTAAAAATGGCTTAGACAAGTGACCGATATAAAGAACCAAAAGACTTTTCAAAGGAAGATAAGGTACTAAAATGATCAAAGAATTTGGAATAATGGTATTTAGTTACTTACAACGGATGGGGGGAAAGATCACAAGATCCACAGAAAAGAAACATAGGAGAAGTCAGGAAAACGCTATATGACCAATCTGACAAAATAAATGGAAAATTGAAAACTAAACCAAAATACCAAATAGAAATCCTGAAGATTGATGTTGAGATATTAGGAATAGATAATAGATTAAAAGAGCAAAACAGTAGAATCGAAGCAATGGAGGGCTGAATTAATGAGCTTGAAGGTAATTCCCTCAATATTAAATTATGAGGAAAAGTCTCCATAAAAAGAGCAAAACAGTCCAAAGAGAATCTGTAGATTTTGTAGAACACCATCAAGCAGAATTCCAAAAGAGGAAGGAACAAACAACAAAAGCACAGAGAAGATTGTCTAAGAGCTGCTGGGGGGAAATTTCTTGAACATCATTAAAGAGGAGAAAATAACTCTACAGGAAGCTGAAAGAATCCCAAACAGGAGAGACTCCAAAAGAAAATAAAAACTACGTATCATGATCAAGCTTTCCAAAATCAAAAACAAGAACGCAGAGAACAGCTTGGTTAAAAAAAAGTTACCTACAAAGACAATCAATAAGACTAAACTCTGATTCTTTCATGTAAACCATACAGGAAACAAAGCAATGGGACTACGTATATAAAACTGAGAAAGAAAAAAGATATATTGCCAACTGAGACTCTTATATCCAACAAAATTGTCCCTCAAACGTGAGGGAGAAATGAGGGCATTTCTGGATCAAGGAAAATTAAAGGAATTTTAAAAAACAAGACCAAACAAGCTTTCAGAAAGATTTGAAGTTGTTGTTGGTAGATGCTTACTACATCTATGTGACTTGGTAAGCATCAAAACATCAGGAAAGAAAGAAAAAGGACCAAACAACAACAACAAATTAATTCGGTACAGAAAATAGTGAGTAGCAAGGAAACCAACACCCCCCCCACCAAAATAAAAACACAAAGCAAATTCCAATTATAAATTTAGACCTATCAATGATAAGGCTGAATGTAAATGCATCAGTGAAGAAACACAGTAGCAAATGGATAAGAAAATGGTACTCATCAATGTGCTGCCTCCAAGAAACACCTTATTATACACAAAGACAAAACATAGACTAAAAATCAAAGAATGAAAAAAAATATGTAACAAGCAAATGGTAAGGAAAAATAAGCAGGAGTAGCAGATAAAATAGACTTCTAGGGAAAATCTGCCGTGGGATTATAGAGAAGGACATTATGTAATGATCAAAGGAACAATTGGTCAAGAAGCTTTAACTATAATAAATACCTGTGCAACCAATGAAAAATATTCAAAACATATAACTCAAACTCATAGATTAGAAAAGAGTAGTAGACTACACATAATAATAGTAGAATACTTTAATAAACCACTCTTGAAGAAGAATAGAACCCCAAACCAAACCAAACTCACTGCCATTGAGTCAATGTTGATTTATAGTGACTCCCCGTGGGTTTCTGAGATGGTAACTATTTATGGGAGGAGAAAGTCCAGCCTTTCTCCCTGAAGAATAGAACAATTAGAAGTAAGTTCATCAAAGATACAGAAAAACTAAACAACACAATCAACTTGATCTCATATATATGCATAACATGCCTTCCAATAACAACACAACGTGAAACAGTCTCTAGAATTAACTATATGTTAAAGCCACAAAACAAAACAACACATTTTAAAACATTAAGATATTACAAACCATCTGTGATAGTTAGGTTTATCATGCCAACTAAGCTAATAGGAAAGTGTGGGCAGAGTTTAATCAGGTCGAAGCTTGATTGGAGAGCAACGAGATAAATGGCTCCTCCCTCCCCATCTCTCCTGCTTGCTGGTGGTTGGACCAGCATTCTGCTGCTTTAGCTAGTTTTCTGCCTCAACCTGTGTGTTACACTATGTGTGAGCCAAGCCAACTCATGGATCGTGTTGTTAAAGCTTGAGGCTCCTTTGAGACCTGCATCGGCAAGCTGCTGGTGTGTACATTGCTTGAGCTTGAGGTTGATGGATCCCATCTCTGTGCTTGAGTTCCAGATCCCATCAGGGCCTGCTTGCTAAGCTCCCAAGCTAGGACTGTTGCTGACCCACCCTGTTATCTGTTGCCTGCGGGCAGACTCTGCCTGCCTTGCCTGAGGGAAAAGTCCCCTGTCTGCTTCCTTGACCTTGGACCCAGCACCCCAAGTGAGTTGAAGGACTTCCAGTATATTAAATGTCCCACAGAAGTGAGTTGAACTGTGTCTTCTGTACTGCTAGGTGGACTAATTAGTTATTATAGTCCTTCTTGCTATATAAGCCAATCCATATATATATATAATCAAAAGTGTCCTGGTTTTGTTTCTCTAGAGAACCCTGCCTAACAGACCATCTTCTTAGATCATAACACTGTAAAGGTAGTTATCAACTATAAGAAGATCAAGGGGGTACACATGAATTACTTAGAAACTGAATAACATCTTGTTTAAAATCTGCTGGGTAGTTGAAGAAATAATGTAACTTAAAAATTATTTTAAATAAATAGACTGAATGTAACATTCCAAAACCTTTTGGATACAGCTAACGCAGTATTCAGAGGGTATTTTACACATAAATATATGCATAAGAGAAGAAGAAAGAAATGCACACATAAAAAAGGAACTAAAATCAACATACAACCCAACACCCTCAATAACTAGAACCTGAACAGCTTAATAAACCATTAGCCAACAGAAGAAAAAGAAATAAGGATTAGAGAAGTGAGTCAGAAAACATAAAAATAATAGAAAGAATTAAAAAAGCAATAAGTTGGTTCTTTGAAAGGATTAACAAAATTGACAAACCACAGACAAATCTAACAAAGAAAATAGGAGAAATACAAATATCACAAATAAGAAATTATATAGGCCACATCACAACAGAACCATCACAATGATGAGGAGCAACCTCCCATTGGGGAAAACAGCTAAACAATACTTATGTAGAACCCATGGGACAACATGCCTGGTACTATGTTCCTAATTAAGGAAGCCTTGGTAGCATAGTGTTTACACATTGGTTTGCAATCAGCAAGGTACACAGTTTGAAACCACCGGATGCTCCAAAGAAGAAAGATGGGGCTTTCCACTTCTATAAACAGGTATAGTCTCTGAAACCCACAAGGGCGGTTCTATAAGGTCACTATGTTCCTAATTGGACACTTTTTACCTAGTTGCTATCCAGCTCTGAGTGACCCATGGCATGTGCTATAGAAACCTGGGAATTTGAACTCTTCTTTCCAGGAACACAACATCCTCCATAGGCCACACCAGAAGGACTCAATACAGAAACACCACTAAGTGCACTGGGCTTTACCTCACACTCACCCGTAGCTCTGGGACTTCAGAGTTATAAATTCCTCAGTGTGGGAAAAAGCAGATGACTCTCTCTCTCTCTCTCTTTTAATGAGAGCGAGGCCTTTATTGTTTGTTTCTGCAAAACCAGATGCCCAGTCCTCAAGATAAATGGTGTAAAAAAAGCGGGGTGTTGGGGGAGGGGGTGCTTTTTACACTATTTAATCCCAGGTTAGAACTGGTAGTTGTTTGACTTTGGTCAGGACTCTTGCATTGAGGTTGCTCAGTGAATGATGACCCAGGACTACTGTATACATACTTACTCTTTCAATGGCGTCCTTGCTTTATTTTACTTCTATCAATCTGATAGACATGGCTCTGTCTTTGTGAATGAATATTATTCAGTGTTTTGCTCTATCCCCAACCTTCATTGTCTGTACAAATTGTATCGTCATTTAAGGATTTAATCTGTGCAAATCAGCAATTCATATATTGCTGTTCATAGCTGGCCTATACATATATAATTTATTTTTCTCAGCAGTGTTTTAATTTCTATACCATTGACTACATTAGTAGCTTTATCAACAGCATTATCTTATGTCCCAGGAAGATGATTTATAATGTTCTACAGCATAAAGTAAAAACAATGTCTCGAAACTGAATTCTCTCTCTCTTCATATATATATATACATACTTATATATATTTATATACACATTTAAACATAAATATATGTGTGTGTATAAATAACTATATATATGCTTATTTATATTTAAATATACCTATCTATCTATATATCTAGATATACATACACACACACACCCTAGATATATGAATTAATTTTGGGCTCACACGTCATTGTTGCCCAATATAAGTACAATTAGTTCTTTTTTTTAACCAGTTTTATTGGTAATTTATCCATGTCACATAATTCAATCATATCAAGATGAGTTGTACAATCATCATCACAATCAATTCTAGGACATTTTCTTCTTCCTAATAAATTCATTCTTATTATAAGTCCTGTTACATGCTCAATCTCATGAATAGATTACTAAAGATTTGGGTTCTGTAAAGTATGGTAAAGAACCTAGATGGTGCTCAGCTGTCAGAAAGAAAAGCCATCTAAGTGAGGTATCAATTAAGTCTACATGGAGGAAGTACACCAGTTTGTGAGCCCAGGTTTGTAAATAACAAAATCCAAATCCAAAGGAGGGAATGTTGTCAGAGCCTAAATTGTGAGCACCTGTGTTGCAGAGGGCTATGGATAACCAAATATCCATTTGCAGGGTCCCCACATGGATTAAACCTTCAGTGAATCCTTTCTGACTGTAGCTGAGGGATGCTATCCAAAAGACAGCATTATAAAGTTGACTATGGAAGATGCCATTAGGTTAAAGTGTGATGTCTTATCATTTGATTTCCCTTTGACCCATTTTAAAATAGTTTCAGTTTAAAAAAGTGAAGGAGAAATACATGTGGATTAAGCATCTGGTATACCCTTGAACCACACACCAGGGATATGAATAGCTTTGCCATCATGCAGAATGCTTTGTAACATGGATTACTGCAGGCACAGTTAGGTGGAAATGTTAGCACCTCCTGTGGGGCCGGCCCCAATCTCAACTACATGGACACCCTCCACTCCCCTCCAAGAAGAATGCACTACAGAGGACAGAACTGAAGTTACAGTTCAGGAAAAGGGGTGCACTTGATCAAAGCACACAGGAGCAAATGAAAAGGGAAGGAGAGAGAGTGGAACATATCCTGGCCCAACAAGCCCCAAGGATGACCTTCCTGCTCAGAGCAACCAATGCACAGAGAGGACCATAGGGCCAACCCCACCAGGAGACATGATATCTCTCAATGACCGGTAGCACCATGGGGGACAACACTGGAGGCACAGTGTGGGAATTGTGCCTGATTTGACCCCACCATCCAGGGTGAAACGCCAAGGGCATGCAATAGAGCAGCAATGGCAGCAGAGCAATGAAGTCTCTGAGGAATACCAAAAATAGAGTTTGGGGCCAGGGTGTGACACACCATCATACCTAACTGGAAAATACTCATAAAGGTCAACAAACAGACCTTGCTATATTTACAGGCTTTTCTTTTTTGTGTGTCATGGCTTTTTGGTTTTCATTTGTTGGTTTGTTTTGCTCTGCCTTATGATTGTGCTTATTATTGTCTCTGCATGTCTGTCTAGATAAGATAGGAGGGATAAACAA
>NW_022107431.1:37820948-37824088 GCF_000313985.2 Echinops telfairi | reverse complement strand
CCCTTGGGTTCAGCTTGTGCCACAGAGAAAAGCCATACTTCTAAGAGAAAGGAGGCTGAAAATTCTTAGGGTTAAACTTCTTATATTCAGAGTGCTTGACACTTTTGAGAAGCATAGTTTCTCGTTTTCATTTTCACTATAGATTTTCTTTTTGGAATCCATGAAGATTGTAAATTGATTTTATTTAGAAATAATTTCATCTCAATGACTTACATGCTGAATCTACATGCACATGTAGCATTAATTTGAATTGGGAAAATCTGGCTAGACCAGAGAAGGTACATGGGCACAGATAAGAGTTCGCAACACAGGGAATCCACACAGATAAACCCCTAATGATCAATAATGAGAGTATGAATAACAGGAAGGGAAGGGGAGGGTGGAGGCAGAAAGGGGAAACTGATCACAATGATCTACATATAATCCCCCCACAGGGAGACAGACAACAGAAAAAGTGGGTGAAGAGAGACATTGGTCAGTGTAAGACATGAAAAATTAATAATAATGTATAAATTATCAAGGGATCATGGGGGAGGGAAGGTGGGGAGGGAGGGGGAAAATGGGGAGCTGATACCAAGGGCTCAAGTAGAAAGAAAATATTTTGAGAATGATGATGGCAACAAACACACAAATGTGCTTGACACGATGGATCTATGTATCGATTGTGATAAGAACTGTATGAGCCTCCAGTAAAATGATTTTTTTAAAAAGACTTCCTATCGCATACTGTGGACATGTTATTAGGAGAGAACAGTCCCTGCAGAAGGACATCATACTTGGTAAAACGAAAGGACAGCAAAAGACAGGACGACCCCCAACAAGATGGGTTGCCCCAGTGGCTGCAGTTATGGACTCACACGTAAATGCAAGTGTGAGGGTGGGGCGGGACTGGGCAGTGTCTCTGTTATGTGGGATGTCTCTGGGGAGGAACGGACTCAATGGCCCCCGACAGCAGCAAACCTCAAAAGCGACTGACTGAAAACAGACTCTACATGACATCATCGCTTCATCACGTAAAAAGGAAAATCCTATTGCCACATAGGATGACATCCACACGTACAGAGGCTAAGATTTGCCGCCTGTATTTCTGGGACGTATAACAATCACCATACCACCATGCAAGCCAGCGGAGGCTGTGCCTGAGGTCTGCGACTGGCCAGGAGTGGAACCCTGGTTTCTTACAGGGCAGGCAAGAATTCTCCTACCAGTACCTCAGAAAGCAATGCATGGTCTCAATTAAGTCAGGTTTCCTGGTACTGTTAAATTCTTCTTTATCATTCTTGCTTTCTTTGTTTCTTCCCTACTAGTCACAGACAGGAAAATTGAAAGCTCAAACTATAGTTAAAGCTGTGTCTATTTTGTGCTACATCGGCTTTTGATTAGGAGCCCTGCTGGTTAACGGTTCCACATCAGGCTGCTGGCTGCACGTTCAGCAGTTTGAAGACCCCAGCTCCTCTGACACCGACAGAGGCAGGTCCACCCTGTCCCACAGGCCTTGACTCAATGCAGTGCGCGTGATTGCTGTGTGAATTACCCACATTTCTCACTGTAGGCACATACACATTAAGGATGGTGATGCCTTCTTGAAAATGTTGCCACTTTATTATGCAATATTTGTCTATTTCCTGGTCATGTTATTCATCTTAAACTCTATTTTATTGGATATTAACACAACCTCTCAAATTTTCTCTTCAGTACTGTGTTTATGACTATGGTAAATATATCGTTTCCCTCATCCTTTTGCTTTTACCTATGAGGTCTATGTAAAGAGCATATTATTGGAGCTTGCTTTAAAAAAAATCGTAGTGTTATTTGATCATGCCGCAGGGGACAGTATTGTTAGGACCTTGACTAGGATTGCTTTGAATCTATGAGCTAATTTGGAAGAATTATACTTTTCATAATAATCAGTCTTCCAAGTCCACAAACTTGTATTGTTCTAGAGTGCTATATTTATTTCAATTTGCCCTTCCATCGGTTGGCTACAATTTATTGTCCATAGAAGTGTTGGTCATATTTTATTAGATTTATTCACAAGTCCTTCATATCCGTTTATATTAAAGTTAGTAGTATTTTCCTTTAATTTTCTAACTTCTTTTCTGGTATAGGGGGTTATGGAGTTCTTAGGTGGTACAAACAATTAATGTGATTGGCTGTTAATGGACACTTCAGAGATTCAAATCTACCCATGTTAGCTAACCTTGAAAACTCCAACCAAATTACTGCCATCTGATCCGTGCCAACTCCTAGTGACTCAGGAGGGCAGGGTAGAACTGCCCCTGTGGGTTTTTGCGACGCCAGCTCTTTACAGGAGTAGAAAAATCCTATAAGTGTAAATGTATTTTGAATAGGGGCCCTTTCAAATATAATTAACGTAAGAATCCTGAGATAATTGATCCTTAAAAATTAGGCTACCTGTGAGGACCCTCAATCCAATGATGTGTGTCGTTATAAGAGACACAGAAAGTAGGCTTTGTGAAGAGGGAGATAGAGGTTCCAGGTTTGCTGTCAGAAGTCAATGAATGCTTGGAGCCACCAGACACTAGAAACAGCAGCAGTTTCCTTCCCCCGTATTTTATTGTCTTTGCTTTGGAGTCATTGTTGAACTTTTCATTTCATAAAGATGACAGTTTGTGGAGATGATATTTTATATTACTGACAAGTAATATAAAAGTCTCTGGCTAGATGGCACAAATTAGGGGCAATGCCTTAACTGGAGCTCTGTCGTGAGGTCCAAGGGTCTCTTGAATCCTTGTCAAGAGGAGAGTTACCCTTATCTCATTTTGTACAACACAGAATGAATTATTTCCAAAACGTGTAATATACCACCTATCTCCTAGCAAGGGTCTTTTAAAAAATAATATATATATTGAGAGTAGTCCTGGAGAGAATAACTGGATGCCAGGCATTGAAATCAGTGAGGAAAAGGACAGCAGGACTTTGGGGTCAGTGAAGGACCCAGTTGAAGAGGGGCAGTGGATGGTACAATGACCTGGAGGTTAGCACAGGTGTTTTTAGGGAGAAGGGAGAGAGGGAGAATGCTCTGAGGCAGCAGCGAGGAGCGAGGAGTTGGGCGGCCACCTCACACTGCCTGCTGGGTTCAAGGAGGCAGGGAGTCCGCACAGAGGACACATGCTTCC
>NW_022107431.1:37816871-37818502 GCF_000313985.2 Echinops telfairi | reverse complement strand
AGATGATCGAATAAATGAGTAAGGTTTGAGTCACTTTGCCAGTATTTTCTTCAATGGAGTGATCCTCAGGATATAGGAATTCCAGACGGAATAGCTTTTAAGGTTTCCACCCAAAGACAGGCCCTAAAGATTAGTTGGGAAAGGTCAATTGTAGAGGCTTACCCACTCTGGGGACTTACACAGGGGGCAGGCTTCCCCACAAAGATTTCATCATAGAACCAATATTTGGACACTTGCCACAGAGTGGGCACTGTACAACCCTCCCAGACATGAGGGGGAAAAAGTCCCACTATCTTAGATCCTCTCATTTCCTTTCCTGCTTTTCCCTGGATTTTGAGTGCACCTACAAACGGAAACAGAGAATGGATGGGAGAGCCGTAGAGCAAGTTATACCCCTCCCACTCTAGGTCCCTAGTGCCTAACACTGGATGGCACTGGGGCAGAAAAGATGTGTCTACTACACTGAACATTATTTTGAAGTTTAAATCTGAATTAGAATAGGCTTTTGAGTGGGCTTTTGCTGATTGATTGATTTTTTATTGTCATTTGGGTAAAAAGGAACCTTGGTGGTAGCTGCCATCCACAGGTCAGCAGTTCAAAACCACCAGTCACTCCATGGGAGAAAGGTGAGACTTTCTACTCCTGCAAAGATTTACAGTCTTGGACCCCACCATGGCCACTTCTCTACTGTCCCATAGGGTCTCTGTGAGTTGGAATTGACCTGCTGGCAGTGAAGCTTGGAGGAAAGTTTACAAAGCAAATTCATTTGTCATTCAACAGTTTATGCATACTTTTTTTGTACGTTGGTTGCAATCCCCACAATGCAGCAGCACTTTCTACCCCCTCCTTGTTTTCATAATTTCTATTTTCCTTCCTTTCCTATTCCTTCCTGCATTCTGAGCCTAGTATTTGGACAAATGCTGCCCTTTTAATTGTTCTAAGAGGTGTACTAGGGATTATACCCCCCCCCCAAAAAAAATTGGAAAAAGCTCAGCTGGGTGGGGCTTTGGTAGTATGCATTTTTCCTGCTAGGTGAGCATTGAGCAACTTACTCTGAGTTAGTGCACTCAGTGGCATTGCCTGGGAAGGTTCTCTCAGGTCACAGTGAATTTTTTCATAAAACTGTTTAGTTTGAGCCTCATTTTTTTGTGATGACCAATTTAAGAGAACAGCATGCTGCTGTGAGATTTTGTTTTCTGCTCAGGAAAAATGCTGCAGAAACTATTGTGATATTGAACACAGCTTACAAGAGCAGTGCTATGGAAAAAAAGGACACTCAAGTGTGCGAGTGGTTTTCTCATTTCAAAAACAGGGAAAAATTGATTGATGACAAACCTCATTTTGGATGTCTGTCAACTTCCCACACAGACAATGTTGATAAAAATCATGTGCTTGTGCTCGAAGACCAAAGAGCCATTGAAGAGATGGGGAAGTTATCTGGACTATCTTGGAGCTCGGTTCAGCAAATCTTAATGGAAGATTTAGTAATGAGAAGTTTCACTGCAAAATCTGTGCCGCGGGTCCTGGGTTCTGACTAACCAAGAAAAAGAGCATTGAATGGAAACATGCCCTGCTTTGAAAACACAGCTCCAAAGCACTCAGTCTTCTTTTCCAAGGTCATTACTAGTGAC
>NW_022107431.1:37812851-37815912 GCF_000313985.2 Echinops telfairi | reverse complement strand
ACAACAGAAAAGTGGGTGAAGGGAGACGTCGAACAGGGCAAGAGATGACAAATTAATAATTTATAAATTATCAAGGGCTCATGAGGGAGGGGGCAGTCGGGAGGGAGGGGAAAAATGAGGACCTGATGCCAGGGCTTACGTGGAGAGCAAATGTTTTGAGAATGGTGAGGGCAATGAATGTACAAATGAGCTTTACACGACTGATGTGTGTATGGATTGTGATAAGAGTTGTATGAGCCCCTAATAAAACGATTAAAAAAAAGAATGGAATCATAAATTTGACAAATGTATTAAGTATAATTGAGAGCACTTTGAAGGTGATAAGATTGTTTTGCAAAAAAAAAATTAAATACATAGCTTTTGGGGGAAAATTCTGGGTTTTTATGGGTAGCCCCTCATATGCCTCCCTTGTCAGCTTGTCTAATGTTTGGGTCAATGTTGAGCCACTGGGCTGGGTTCAGTTCCAGCTTGAAGGGTGACTAAAGGCCATAATACCAGGATTGTTCCAGTCTCTAGCATGCCAATATCTCATCTCTTTTTAATTTTGAATTTTGTTCACCTTTTTTTCCCTCCCACTCTATCCAGAATCTTGTACTGTGATCCATCTCCAAGCAGTTGGTACTGGTAGCTAGACATCATTTAATTCTTCTGGTCTGCTGGTAGTGGAAGCTGTGGTGTGTGTGGTTTATTTGTTCTTTGGGCGAATTCTTTCCCTGCATCTTGGATTTCCTTCACACTTCTTTCTTGCTCCAGATGATGAGAGGCCAATAACTACAGTTCAGATATCGGCAGACAAGATTTTAAGGCCCCAGTCACTAGTCACTGAAATTAAGATGTGGAACGTTGTCTTTGTAGACTCTGTTATGCCAATCAACTTACATGCCACTGAAGACTTTGCTCAAAAGTCCTCAGCCTAGTAAATCATTTCCTCAAGCTGTATGGTTATAGCTAAGCAATTTTCAGACTTTGGGTTTTGTATAAAATATCATTACATAAATTCACAGCACATGGAAAAATATATGCAGAAATACCCTATCATACCTAAATAAACTATGAGTGCACGCTTTTTCACCTTGCCACAGCTGCTCAGCTTGTGTGTATGTTACCTAGGTATGTACTCATATAATTGGCTTCATTTTAATGTAAACACTAGTCCAGTTTTTCTAGCATCATTTGTTACAGAGATTGTCTCTTTTTCAATTAATGGACTTTAGCCTTTGCTCTGTACAGATGAGTGAATTTATACCTGGAGTCTTAATTTTCTTCCATTGGTATGTGTTTATTTTTGTACTAATACCAGGCTGTTTGACTACCATGACTGTATGATAGGTTTTGAGTCCTGGAAATGGGAGGTCTCCTACTTTGCTCTTCATTAGTAATACTTTGATTATCTGGAAAATCTTACTTTTCTATGTGTCTGAGTAGACTAGAGGTCCAAATTCACAGAAAATCATATGTGTGTAAGAAAGAGCTTTATATACAAGAGCAATTGAATATTGAGAAAACATATAAGCCTAGTCAAGATCAAGTCCATAAGTCCAATATTAGCCCACCTGTCCAATACCACTCCATAAATTCCTCTTTAGGAATTTATAAAATAAATTCAATAATGCTGAATGCAGGAAGATCAGAGGTTAGTGTATGGAATGTCTACCCAGTGGCGGTAGAAGCCTATCAGCACTGGCAGGGGTCTCCATGTGGCTTCTCCAGCTCCCAGGTCTCTGGCTGCATCAGTGTAGCTCCATCAAGCTGGTCATCAGCAATGTCTCACTGGGAGAGTGCAAGTGTACCGCCTCCAATGAGCTATTTATCTCCTTAGCACCTCCAAATAAGGTCATTAAGTTGTATCCTAATTGACAGGATAACCTCCACCCCTTCACTTTTAAGTCTCAATTGACAACAGATTATGTAGCTACCACATTATATAAAGTGGACGATTAGTTTTTCCATATCTTTAAAGAATGATTGTGGAAACTGCATCAGTATTATATTTGTAGATTTGGTTCTTGTTGGTTTGTTGTAGTAGTATTTTGTAACTTTCTTTATATGAATAGTTTGTGTTTCTGGTTAAGCTTTTTATTTATTCATCTTTTCAAACTTTATTCCTTCTTTTAGCAGTTTTATTGACAAGTACTTTACATATATATAATTCAATAGCTCAATCATTCAATTATATCACAGAGAATTATACAATCACCCCAGGTTAATTTGAGAGAATCTCCCCTTGTCAAATTGCCTTTAAGATACATCATGCAATCACAATCCATTCTAGTGTTCCCTCCCCACTCCCATCTCATTAGTTACTCTGGAAGCCCCCTTCCCTTGCCCCTCCCCACATTGTATTCCCTATATCACTAAGGAGGCAAGGTAAAAGCGTAATAGCATACAGACAAAAATACTAATAATATGTGAGAAGGAAAAGAACCCCAACAATAATCCAAAGGCTAGGAATAATCCAAAGGCCAGGGAAGACATTCCTTTCATGGAACCAGTAAGAGATACTTGCACCCAGAACAAATTCATGTCACATGTATAGGGTGGTCAAGTGGCCAAGCATCAAATTTGATCCAGCATAATCAAGCATACAATGGTCTCTGCCTGATACTAAGGCTGACGCAGACTCTTGCCTGTGGCTACAGCAGATCTTCTATTGGCTCAGTCTGAGCACACACTCTGCAGATGGGTGTTGGGCTCTTACAGTCCCCCATAGCCCTCCACAAATTGGGTGTTCATTTTTTGCTCTGATGCTTTTCTCCTCACCATGTGCAAATTTTGTAATTATTACCTTTGGATCACACCAAGCTTGTGTGCTTCTTCTCTGTAGACTTAGTTGACTCCTCACTTAGATGGCTGCTTGCTTGAATACAAGCCTTTAAAACCCCAGGCACTGTTCTGATTGCTAGCTAGGCACCATCTGGTTTCTTCATCACACTTTTCTGTAGCACCCTTATTTTCAGTGATCAGTGATGGAATGTCTACCCAGTGGCGGTAGAAGCCTCTCAGCACTGGCAGGGGTCTCCATGTGGCTTCTCCAGCTCCCAGGTCTCTGGCTGCATCAGTG
>NW_022107431.1:37807653-37812751 GCF_000313985.2 Echinops telfairi | reverse complement strand
TCTCCTTAGCACCTCCAAATAAGGTCATTAAGTTGTATCCTAATTGACAGGATAACCTCCACCCCTTCACTTTTAAGTCTCAATTGACAACAGAGGAAGGTGAGTATGTACCAGGGCAATTGGAGCTAGGATTTAGTGCAAGATCAAACCCATTCCTAGATCTATGCCTTTTTTTTTTAATTTGTTGTAACTTGGGAGCCCATACATATGTCATTTCCTTCCATAATTCCATCATGCCACACATAGTTGTGCAATTTCCTCCACAATCATACATGTTTTCCAAAACATACTTTTCCTTCCTGGACTTCTAGACATCATCTCCCTCTTATTTCCCCCACCTTTCTATAGCCCCCTTCTTCCAAACACATGTTATAGTTTCTTTCCCTGTAGGCTCAACATCCCTGGGTTTAATTTACCAAACAATAAGGCAACATATAGTTTCAAGAAGTGAGCCCCCAATGGCAACACACCTCTGAGACACACCCTAATATAAACAAGCATAAGCAGAATATAATGGAATGGCTGTCACAGGATTGCCCTAGTCAATACGTACCTTGATACAACATACAGGGCGTTGATGTACCAAGACTTTGTTTGGTCACCAACCAACAGTACACAACCTTTGGTACAGCTGTCTTCTACCTCAAACACTGTGTTTCTTCTGGCTTAAGTCCTCAGGCTATAAGTGTGTCTGGGGTAGATGCCTGTTCACCCAGTGGGGCTCCCAGTTGGAGTCTCACCGATGCAGCCTCTGGAGCATGTCAGCCAACCAGAAGATCCAGAATTCAGTGCCCAGTGTTCAGTGGCATCCAGCTGGTTAGACCTTGAAATAGGCTTTTAAGATCTGGATATTGAGTGAAAACCTATGGAAATAACCCAGAATAGAATTACAAGATGGGATAGGATGATTCATCAGAGCATATTGACATGCAGTCATTAGATAAAATATAAATTCATTTAATGTTTATAATAAAAATCAGATGGTTTCATAACTGGTTTCATAGCCTACCAGTCAGGCTTCCCAACTAGCCTCAAGGGAAGCATGACTCTGATGACAAGTCCAGTCCCTTGATGCTTTTGGTGAATGATTTGAACTGTCTTCTCCATCCTGCCACCCACCGTGATAGATCTTAACTCTTTCCAATGAAATAATAGTTGATTTTACTGCAATTTAGTTATCTGGAATATATTTCTCAAATTTCTGTATTTAAATTATATACATATAATTTAAGACTGCCCGAGCATTTCTGATCTGGTGAGAAAGAAACTATGTATATATAGTTGACAAATAGTTTTTCAAAATGTGAGTGGTTTCCTCCTTCCCCCCTAAGTGGATATTCAGAGTTGCTCTTTAAAACACTTGAAAGCATAGCAGGTATAGCAACAACCAATGACAAAAATCTCTGCCCAGAGCAGGAGCAAGATCCTCAGATGCCGCACTTTGCCTGACATTGATCAACATTGATCATTCTGCTGTTTGACATTAGGTTGCTTATAGAGCAGGGGGTGGGGAAAGAGTGAGGGGGCAGGGAGAAGGGGATTGCAATGTGGGAGGCTAGGACAAGAGAAATTCACCAACCATTATTTAAATAGTTCAAGAGTTTAACAACTGGAATGGTGGAATGTATGCAAACCATCTAAAGGTCAGTCCACTCAAGATAACTGAGCTCAAGGGATTACTAAGCTTGCTTCTCAAATCCTCACAAACCTAAAAGACAAAAGGAAGATGGGATAAAACTGATGAAATGCCAGACCAAACCTAAAACACACCCAGTAGAAAGTTGCTACAGGAATAAGAGCTGTTTGTCTACTGCAGTGGTTCTCAACCTTCCTAATGCCGGGACCCTCTAATATAGTTCCTCATGCTGTGGTGACTCCCAACCATACAATTATTTTCATTGCTACTTAATAACTGTAATTTTTCTATTGTTAGGAATCGTCATGTAAATATCTGACATACAAGATGTATTTTCATTGCTACAAATTGAACATAATTAAAGCATAGTGAATAATCAAAAAACCAATATGTAATTATATCTTGTGAAATATTTATTTCTAATTACAAATAAATGAACTTTGGTCTTGAAGCATGGTGTAGCATGGGTAGCAGTCTTATATAACAACAGTAAACTATATCGCTACATTTTGTGAAAGTATGCATACAAAGCCAACGTCAGTGCGAAGGTTGAGATAGTTTCTTTCTCACCAGATCAGAAATGCTTGGGCAGTCTTTTCAAGAGCACAACGAAGATCATCCTCCACAAGTCTACTTCTGTATTTAGACTCGATAACCAACAAGCTGGAAAACACTGCTTCACAAAGATATGTTGTTGGAAATGGAAGAAGGTGCAACACACTCTCAGACAGAACAGGATATGACTGCAAATACTTGATCCAGAATTTGGTAACTGGCATCATAGAGAAATCAGTTCTCACTGTATCACTGTTAATACGTTAAATGAACTCCTCTTGTGCTGTCTCAGGAACATCTTCAACTTTGTGAATGGGCTTCTGGCAAGTGAAAATGGGGTATCAGGTAGATTAGGAAAGAACAATGAAATTTCATCTGCAAGCATGTGCAAGTGTTCTTTCAAGGAAATTATCATCCTAATCCTTTTGTCTGGTTCAATGTCATGTTCCTCAAAGAAAGCAGATAGATTGGCAACATGTAACTTTTATTTTCATCCTTTTTTTTTTTTGCCAAAGCTGGTTTCATTTGGAATGATCAGATCTTTTCAGTCAAATTGATGCAGGGTGCACTTGGTCTTTGCAGTGATAAATTTAACTCATTCAAGGTGGCAAAGATGTTAACCAAGTAAGCTATTTTCCACAGTTCAATATTTTCACTGAAAAGTGTTTTGAACTGCGGTCTTGTCTTCTGATTAAAAACTGTTTTGAGTTCATCTCTAAGCTCAAAACATGTTTTGAAACTTTTCCTCTCAACAACCATCTCACTTCAGTGTGAAATAGCAGAGCATTATTAAGCGCATCCAACTCATTTCACAGTTGTGAAAGCATTCGATGGTTTAAAGTGCTTGCCTTTACAAAATTGACAGAACTTATGACGCTTTTCATTACTTCTTGTAATTCTTGTGGCAGTGTCTTCGTTGCTAATATTTGCCAATGAATCATACAGTGAGTTCCGACGACTTTTAGTGACTCATTCAGTACGAAACTTTGAAATCCAGATCGCCATCCTAGCATAGGTGGAGCACCATCTGTGCAAACACCCCAAAACTTCTTCCAAAAAATCTTATACTCTTTCAGAAATGAACCAACTGTGTCAAATACATCATGTGCAGTAGTTGTTTCTAGAGGTTTGCAAAAAAGAAACTCATCTTTAAAGTCGCCATCATTAATATAGCTCACGTAAACCAGTAACTGAACAGTTTGCAACCTCTGTAGATTCATCAATATGGATGTTAAACATTGGAAGTGGAACAGATTTATTTTCCTGGATTACTTGATCAAGAATATCAGCAGACATATTATCTATTATCTGCAGTGTCATTAGATAAGGAAATTGCACTCAATTTCATAACACATTCATCTCTGACCATAACTCGAACAATGTCTTTGACTCTGGCAACAGCAAATCCTCAGCAATGGTGTGAGGTTTCATAGCTCTGGCGATTCTGAGTACCACCAAATATGAAACCTCAATGGCTGCTACGTTTTGTTTGTGGTACTTGCCCCCAGTGTCAAATCTGCCTTTCTTGGGTCCATCGGCTTTGCTTCTAAAATAGTTGGTATCCTTGCTGGAAAAGCTTGGATGCTTGCTATCAAAATGGCATTTGAGTTGTTGTGCTTTATAGATTCAGCTGATAGAACTTCACAACAAATAACACATTGCAGTTTCTCAATTTCCTGCTGTAATTATTGAGGTAAAAACATACTGTAAAAAATCCTCACTATATTTTATTTTCTTAACATTCTTTTCTACACGATCCACTGTCATGGGATGGTTTGCTAATGTAAATAATAGATAACAATAGTTTTAGTAATACAAAAGATGATACAGGGCACAGTTCAGTCAATACAGTTCTTTAAAGTTTCCTATGATTTATCATTCTCTGTGTTGTTGTTTGTTTTTTACACACCTGTTACTGTCCCACGGGAGCAGTATTCACATCAACCACAGCTGAGCATAAAAAGACCAGTCAGCATCCAGATTAAGTTCCCATGGTACAGATTTTATTGTTGTTGCAGTAGTTGATGATTTTGCAGTACATGATTTTACATTTACCCAGTAATAATAACTCATGAAGTGTCATTTTACCTCCAAAACTGCTGCTTTCAGCACTGTAACTGCTTTTAACAGAGTAGCCGCGTTAAACAAAGCAGTTGCTCTCTACACAGTAGCTGCTCTCTACACATGGGTGACTCTTCCACATAGTACATTATGGTGCCAACCCTGTCACATACACCTGTATTTGTACAGGGTGTATGTGTTGGGGTTGGTGCAAAGATGTCAACACACTGGGTATGTAGGCTTGTCTGCATGTGGGCGGATCTGCCTGGAGATGGATAGAGGAGTGGTGTCTCAGTTCCTAAGACCATCGGAAATATGGCATAGTGATTACACATTGTGAGGTGAACCACAAGCTCAGCAGTTCAAAACCACTAGCCATTCCACAAGAGAAAGATGAGACTTTCTACTCCTGTAGATTTACAGTCTCAGAAATTCTGAGGGGGCAGTTCAACGGTGTCTTGTAAAGAGTTACAGGCTTCAAAACTCACGGTGGCAGTTCTACCCTGTCCTATAGGGTCATTATGAGTCGAAATCTACTCTATGGCTGTGAAGGTTTTATTTTTTTTATTTTCATTTTTTAAATCATTTTATTGGGGACTCCTACAACTCTTATCACAATCCATACATACACCCATTGTGTCAAGCACATTTGTACATTTGTTGCCATCACCATTCTCAAAACATTTGCTTTCTACTTGAGCCCTTGATACCAGCTCCTCATTTCCCCCCTCACTCCCTGCTCCCCCTCCCTTATGAACCCTTGATAATTTATAAATTATTATTATTTTGTCATATCTTACACTGTCCAACATTTCCCTTCACCCACTTTTGTGTTGTCCATCTACC
>NW_022107431.1:37804275-37806746 GCF_000313985.2 Echinops telfairi | reverse complement strand
CTCTCAGTTACATTGCCTTTGCTGAATCCCTACCAGGCCTCTCACACCCTCTTTGCCACTAGTTTTAGGTCACTTGTTGCTCCCTTGTCCCTGGGTTGGTCAACACCACCTCCTTTCCCCCTCCTCCCCCTCTCCCGTGTCCCCCTGGAACCATTGGTCTTGTTGTTTTCTCCTCCAGACTGTTCATCCAGCCAACCTTATCTAGATAGATCTGCAGAGATAATAATACACACCAGAAAACAAGACATAGCAAGACAAAGTGGCAAAAGAGAACACAATGATTACAACAAAAAAGAAAACCAATGACCAAGAAAAGAATAAATTAATAAAAAGAAAGAAAAACCTGTAAATAGATTAAGGTTTGATTTTTGACCTCTAGGCGTGTCCTCCAGTCATGTCTGATGGGGTGCCATGCTCTGACCTCAAAGTCTGTCCTTTGCACTCCCTCAGGAGCTCCCTGCTCTGCTCCCACCCCTGCCCCTGTTGCTCTGCCTCACACTTTTAGTGTTTAACCTCAGTATGGTGGGGTCAGATGGGACCAATCCTGACACCGAGTCTCCAGTGTTGTCCCCTGTAGGGCCATGTGTCAGGGAGGAACATCGTGTCTCATAGTGGGATTAGCCATATGGTCCACTCTGTGTATTGGCTGTTCAGAGTGGGGATATTGTCCTCCAGGCCTGGTGGGCCAGGATGTGCTCCACTCTCTCTTCCTCCCCATTCATTTGCTCCCATGTGCTCTGATCAGACATGTCCCTCTCCCCAAGTTGCTGCTTCAGTGCCGTCCTCTAAAGTAAATTCTTCTGGGGGAAGAGGGTTTTTTCCCCCTCTTTTATAAATTGAAGGGAACTTTTCCTTGAACTTGAATTCTAGTTAAAATTAGGATTATAATTGAGATTTCATAAAACCCTTCAATGCAAATTTATAAACAGATAGATACAGAAAGTTGCCCTTGAGTTAATTCTGTCTTCAAGATCATCCCTGCAGCCACTGTGCCAATCCAGCTCATTGAGTTTCTCTCTCTCCCTAGCTGGCCCTCTACCAAAAATTATATCCTCCCCCAGTGATTAATTCCTCCTGATGATGTATCTAAAGGAAGCACATTGGACAGTTTTCTGCTGTGATTCATAGGATTTTTGCTGGTTCATTTTCAGAAGTAGTTCACCAGGTCTTTCTTCTTAGTCTATTAAACTGGAAACTGCTAAAACCTGTCCATCTTCGGTGATCCTGCTGGCATTTGAAATACTGGTAGCATATGCTTGAAATACTTCCATCAACACACTAGCCACTACACTATGGAAAGCTGACATAAGTGGTAAAATTGGGAAAGAAGAATATATATATATATATAATGACATATGTATTGGCTCCCAAATTACAGAAACATTTTTAAAAGAAAAAAATGCATAGACCCAGGAATGGATTTTGCATGAAATCCTAGCTCCAACTTAAGAACAATTGGTTCTTACATCATGGCCGTGCTACATACTCACCTTCAAGAAGTGATCCCTGCAGATAGGAGTGCTACAGCAAAGTGTGGTAAAGAGAGTAGATGGTGTCCGGCTATCAAGTGAAATAGTGCCTGGGGTCTTAAAGACTTGGATTCAAACAAGCAGCCATCTAAGTGAGGAGTCAACTAAGTCCACAAGGAAAACGCACACCAGCTTGTGTGATCCAGAGATGACAATTAAAAATTCAAGTATGGTGAGGAGAGAAGCATCAGAGCAAAAATTATACACACCTGGTTTGTGGAGGACTATCAGGGATGGTGGGAGCCCCAAACCCATCTGCAGGTATCTGGTCAGAGAGAGCCACTGGCAGATCTGCTCTCGCCACAGGCAAGAGTCTCAAACAGCCTTACTACCCGACAGAGACCATTGTCATCTTGATCATGCTGGATCCCTTGGCCAGCTGACCACTCTATAGATGGGACCTGAAGAAGTTCTGTTTCCATCACGGAAATTTTTCCCCTGGCTTTTTGAATGTTGTTGGGGGTCTGTCCCTTTTTACACTTTATTTGTATCTTTGTCTGTATACTATTATGCTTTTATCCGAACCACCTTAGTACAATTTTGGTTTTTTATTTTCTCTGTTCTACCTTGTCTGATAGGGTCACTATGAGTCAGAATTGACTTAATGGTAGTGAGTCCCAGGTTGGTAAGGAGAAAATGGAAAAAAATGTCAAGTACTTGTTTGGGGAATCTTTATGTCCCTCTAATTCACCTACCAATGTCCACAACTTTGCAAATGTGGATGCAGAGAAAACTAATTTTTATGATTGATCCATTTATATACCTGAAAATTAACTTTCATGTTTTCTGTAATTTTTAAAATGTATTAATATTTTTTACACATGAAGACTGAAGCATAAGGAATCACATGTATTTAGCATGATGGGGCATATTCTTATGTAAACTATTTCTATGTTTAACATTTATTTAATCAGCAAACACTTATTGACTAGCTATTATTTT
>NW_022107431.1:37801138-37802721 GCF_000313985.2 Echinops telfairi | reverse complement strand
TAGAAGTACTTGTTCCAACTCAAAGCTTTATGATTTTCATTAAAATTCTAAACATTGTGGTTTTAGATTAATCATATTTAAAATATGGATGTATGCTCTTATTCTACAACTCATAGAACATGTTTAGAAAACATTATGAGTAAAACCACTAAATCAAACTAAATGAATCATCTCCAATATCTGACGTGAAGAATTATGCAAATTGATTCTAAGAAGTTTAAATCGGTTGCCATGGAGTTGATTCCACCTCACAGTGACCCCCTAAGTCAGAGTTGCACGATGCTCCAGAGAGTATGCAAAGCTAGTTTTTCCAGAAACAGGTCCTAAAGCCGAGCGGTGTAAGAGGGTATGTGTGGTCTGCTAGCCAAAATATCCACACTTGGAACCCATCGGCCACTCCACAAGAGAAAGAGGAGGTTATTTATTTATGCAAATATTTACATCCTCAAAAACCCACACAGGAGTCCTATATGGTTGCTTACAGCAGAAACAGATTGATAGTAGTGGGTTTTGAGTTTTGAGAAGACTGCCTCATTGTTCTCCTTTGGAGCAGCAGATGGATTTGAACTTTCAACCTTGCAGTTAAAGCTACACTAGTTGGCATATTGCACCACCAGGGCTCTTTGAAGAAATTATCAGGAAGTAGTTTTAGGCAGAAAATTAAAGGGCGATCACGGTGTTCAGTGGCAGAGCTGGCATTGGAATCTAGGTATTTCTGTCTGCAGGGTTAGCTATTTCCACAGCAATGAGGTTTCAGTGTTACATATCCTAAAGAACAGTGATCTTGAATTTAAGGGGTCAAAGCCCAAGCATGGTTAAATGAGTTTCCATTCAAAAGTCTTATATATTTATGACTCATTATTCTCCTCATGATGAATCCATTGTGAACCTACTCCCAACTCCCCAATCAAAAAATCAGAGCTTAATCAGAAAATAAACGTATTGCTGAAGTATTCTCTCTCATGACTCTGCCAGTGATGATTAGTTTGATGGCTTTTCGAAACCAAGGATAAAAGAAAGCATAGGTCAAGGGGTTCATCGCTGAGTTGTAGTAAGCAGACCAAACCAATATTTCATAGATGTATGTGGGCGTGATGAACCCTAGGAAGGCATCGATTATTGAATCAATGAAGTAGGGTAGCCATGAAACCAGAAATGCTACCACAGCAATCCCCAGGGTTCGAGCTGCCTTTCTCTCCCTCTTGGCCACTCTGTCTTTGTAGCTATCTGACGATTTCTCAGCCCTATTGCCCAGACTTTCAATTTCTCTAGCTTGTTGCTTAGCTATGAGAAAAATCTTGGAGTAAACAACTTTCATCACAAGAGTAGGGATGAAAAATAGAGCAAAACTCACAAACACCCACTTTGAATTTACTGCCATTTGACAGCCTCCCACACAGGAGAGAGCACTGACTAGGTCCTCCAAGCCAGCTTCATTTGCGCCCGAGTAAAGAAGTGAGAAACTGAAAGTAACCGAGAAAAGCCAGGAGAAGACAATGCAGGAGCCGCAAACGGACGGGGTGAACCTGGTCGGGTAGATCAGAGGGTCAGTGACAGCCATGTATCTATCCACAGAAATAAAA
>NW_022107431.1:37794766-37796295 GCF_000313985.2 Echinops telfairi | reverse complement strand
ACCACTTTAGCCAGGCATTCACTTATTGATAACTACGACAGGAATCATCACGCCACCTCACCTTAACCAATGGGACTTTTTCACCAATGTTAACCCTCCTTTCCCCACCTAAGTCGTATCTTGGTGATCAATAATGAAATTACATTTTTCCTTTCCTGTATTTATATGACAAAATATCATGGGTCTGTACACTGTATCCCCTTTTGTCATGAGCTCATTCTGTACAGCATATGACTTCAGGGTTTATCCACCTTGTAATCTGTATCAAGACTTTATTTCTTCTACTGGCTGAAGAGTGTTCCGTTGTATATATGGACCACATTGTGTGCATTCATTCATCTGCTGAAGGACATTTTATCTGTTTCTACCCAATGGCAAAAATATCTCTGTTTGAGTCTCTGTTTTTAAGGCCTTTGAGTATATATGTAGCAGTGGGAATGCTAAGACACATGATTTTTTAAGTATTGAAGTAATATTTTTGTCTTTCTACTTCAACTTTTATTTGTGTTCTTTTACAGTTTAAAACTTTAAATCAAATGTTATGTATTGAACGAGATTTTCTATATGATTCCACCAATACAAATTATAGAACAATAGTTTCCCAGGAGTCCTTAATATTGGAAATAAAGCAAGATGCTCAACAATATTTTATCTAAGAATTTCTATGTCTGATCACCATTTCTTGAATAAGTTATTCTTTTCTACAGCTTTAAGTGCCATGATATTTTGATTATCCACAGTATACAAACGTTGGTTATTTTGCAGAAAACGTTGGAATCCCAAATGAAAATATACAGTATTGCGCTTTACCTGGGTGGGCAGGAAGCATCACAAACTTCATGCAGGGAAACAATCATCGTAGAAATTACCTCCTCAGTTCATGGTTATTGCCAACACTATGAAATGTGATTCCTGTACTGAGTCCAACATAACTTATAAAAAGGATACAGAGAAGTCCTAGCAGTTCCAGAAGGGACAAACCACAAGAAACACGGTGCAGAGAAGTAAAGGTAAACTCAGTCCCATCCAGAGAAAGACGCTGCGTTAACAGGAAACATGAAACCAGGAACCTGTGAAAGTGACAGAGGTGGAAGCATGAAGGGAGACTAGGAAGAAGGAAATAACACCTGACCGCCTGAGGGACACAAATTGTGAGGCAAGTAGGTAGGAGAACCTGTAAGTGCCCCTTAAGGAAAAGAGGGCAAACCCTGTTTATACCATTTAGTAAATAAACACCATTGTAGCAAATAATTCGTGATGCCACCAAATAACTGAAAGTATAAAGTGGGCAGTATTATGAATATATAAGGTAATATTTGTCTCCATTCTTCAATTTAATAGATAATATCCATGAACTAAATTTCAGATCTACAATATCTGTACAAATTTCTCATTCCTCGTATTTATGCTCCTTTGGAAAATAAATTGATGGTGGAGGAGCTATCTTTTAACACTTGGCCAGTTATAATAAGTTTTACTGCTTTCCTAAACCAAGGGTAAAATACAGCATAAATTAAAGGATTTAGGGC
>NW_022107431.1:37792801-37794333 GCF_000313985.2 Echinops telfairi | reverse complement strand
CTCCTGTGTAGAACAGGGCACCGCTGTACACAATGGGCAGGATCCAGGAGATGCTGATGCACATTCGGGACACACACACAGTGAACTTGGTCGGGTAGACCAGAGGGTCAGTAACAGCCATGTACCTGTCGATGGAGATGAAGCACAAGTGGAAGAGAGAAGAGTAGCAAAATGCCCCATCACAGCATGTGTGGAAAGTACAAAAACCAGCCCCAAAGTACCAGCAGCTCTCCACAGACCTGACCATGCTGAAGGGCATCACGGTCACACCCACCAAAAAGTCAGCACAGGCCAGGGAGGCAATGAGGAAGTTGGTTGGAGAATGTAGCTGCTTGAAATGCAGGACTGAAATGATCACCAGGAAGTTTCCAAACACTGCGAGCACAGCCCCAAAGCCAAAGACCACGTACAGAAGCACGCGGGGTCCCGGTGAGTAGGGAGACTTGACACAGGATCCGTTCACGTTCTCATAGCAGAGCTCCACAGGGGGAAGCAGGGACTCACTGCTGCTGCGGATGGTGTCCCTTACCTGGAGAGCCATGCTGTCCTTCTTGTCAATCATGGAAAAAATCAGGAGAAAGAAGATCCCATAAAATGAATTTTCATCCTCTAATAACTAGAAATATCTGTCACACTTTCATTTTTAACTTCTCATCCTATGGAACAATCCAGAGTCCCTTGATTGTTTGATAAACTTTGCTATAAATAATGATAATCACTTTCATTCTTTTTCTTCAAGGAGACCTGGTTCCCCCAGCAGAAAGTCTTTGGATGCTAAACATCGGTCTACAGTCTGAAGCTCACCGCTCTGCAGGATTCCGGAAAGGTTTACAGCCTTAGAAACACGCTACCGTAGTTCTGTGCTGCCCTGTGAGGTTGCTCTGAGTCAGAATGGACTCCTCTGTTGCAGCTTGTATTTGGTGCTTCAAATGTAAATGGGGGGAAATTGAAACCTAACAGAAGAAAATCTGTCACAAATTCAGTGTTTCTATAAAAAATATTCTTATTTTACAATTTATCAAACCCCTTTTGTTAGCTAGTCTTGATCCCTATGATACTGGTCTGTGAAAAGTTAGCAAGATGTGATGGGCTTTGTTATTGTCTATTATCTTTTAATACCCATTCCTCCCCTCCTCCCCACTCCCGGTGATGCTGTTGAGTTAATAACCAAAGCTCCCAAGACACAAGAAATCCCATGTCAAAAACACCCTTGTATAAGGTGTAAATAGATGACAATAAATATATAATAATCTCACGGGAAATATCATACTGATGTTCCTAAGAACAGTATTTTTTAAATGAGGGGACACTATCATACATAAATAAAGGTGCATAGTAATAAACAAATCTTTATAAATAGTACCCAGAAATACATACAAAAGATAATGACAGGACCAGTGTTGTGAGTGGCAAAACAGGGAGGGTAGAGGGAGAGTGGGTAGGAAAATTAACCAATTACAAGAAACTATATGTGACCTCCTCCCTGGGGGATGGACAACAGAAAAGTGGGTGAAGGGAGACGTCGGACAGGG
>NW_022107431.1:37787735-37789351 GCF_000313985.2 Echinops telfairi | reverse complement strand
TTGCATAACTACCTATATAGTTCAGGTCATGAGCTATGGGAATCTAGACTGAGATCTGGCCTCTCAACACCCTGAGATTTTTTAGGAGCCTCCCTTGCTTATTTCCATCCTAGAAAGCACAGCACACTTCGTAGCAGCACCCTCCCCACACCATCATCTCACCCAAGAAGCGAGGAAAGCAACAGCGAACATTAGCATCTACATAAAATATCTATGGAAACAAAAGTTAATTACCAAAAATGATCCAAACCCAATAGTTTACAAAGGAGAAATAGCCCTTGAACTGCTAGTGAAAGAATGATTGAGGATATTGTTTAGTGCCATACAGGAATTTAGGGAATCAATCCTGAAAACTATAAGAAAAATAGAGATACTAGAATTTTCACACTGAAGGGAACTCCAGGAGTTAAAGAATAACATAGCAGAAATACAAGAAATGTGAATGATTTCATCAATAGAATGGAAAAATGGAAAACCAAATCAGCAACAGCAAAGATAACAAAGCAGAATGAAGCAAGCGAAAGAAACAACCAAAGAAAAAAGGCCAAAAATCTGAAGAAATCCTGAGGATTATGTTGGATTCCAGGAAGCAAAGCTATATTAGAATCATTGGGGTCCCTGAACAGAAAAAAAATAAATATTGTAAGTATACTCTTAAACAATAAGGGAACACTTGGAAGAAAATTTCTCTAGTATCATAAAGGAGGAGACGATAACCATTTCAGGAAGCAGAGAGAACACCAATTAGATTAAACCCCCTCCCCCATAAAAAGACATATCATCAAGACATATAGAAGTCAAAATATTCAATTTCAAGCAAAAGGAGGGAACCATGAGGGTAGCTAGAGAGAAAAAGCAGTCACATTTGAAGGTAAATAGATAAGAATAAACTCAGACCTCTCTGCAGAGACCATGCAGGAAAGAAGAAACTGAAGCAACGTGTTCCATAAATTAAAAGACAACATTTCAATCCAAGAATCCTTTATCCAGCAAAGCTCTCCATCATATTTGAAAGAGGTATTAAAGTTTCTCTAGTAAGAATACATTTAGAGAATTCATAAAAGCAAAACCAGCATTACAAAACACACTTTCCAGTTCTGTATGAGCAGAAAAACAATTGCAGCATACAAACATTGGACCACCACAAGGTGTAATACCTCCCAGAAACCAACACACTGAAAACTGTACCAAAAATATTACAGATCCATTGGAGGTATGAAGAAAAGAATAAACTCCTTTCTCACACACACACCATCCTATAAAAAAGAAGAAAGGAAAATATCAAACACAAATAGCAACTAAAACATGACCTCAACTAATCTGCATTTAGATTTAATTACACTGACTTTTAATGGTTTAAACACATCTATTAAAAGACAAAGGCAGCACACTGGATTCCACAACAAAATGCATCAATCTGCTGCCTCAGGAGACACATCTCAAACTCAGACAAAAATAGACTGAGAGTCACAGGATGGTGAAAGCTTTACCAAGCTAATGGCAATCAAAAAGAAAGACAGAAAAAAAGCAGAGGTGGCAATACTAATCTCTCACAAAATAGACCTCACGGTACATGACATAATCAGAGTATGGGCATTACATAATGCTCAAGGGAT
>NW_022107431.1:37786230-37787225 GCF_000313985.2 Echinops telfairi | reverse complement strand
GTGATGCACATTTTCTTTACATAAAACTCTCTTATACATGAGTTGCTGTGGATTTGTTTCTCCAAAGTACCCAGACTAATACAATAATTATAGTATGTGAATTCAATAGGCCACTCTCAAAGAAAGTTAGATTCACAGGTAAGAAACTCAATGAAGAAACTGAAGAGCTGAACAACATAATCAAACAACTCGACCTCATAGACATTTTCAGAGCTCTCCAACCAACATTGGAAAAAGACCCACTCTTCTTCAATGCACATGACTATAACTCAAAAATAGACCACATGCTGGGACATGAGGCAAGCTTGAGAAAATTCAAATACATAGACACCATTCAAACCACCTTCCTTGACCACATTGCCATAAAGTTGGATATAAACAATAGAATGAAGAAAAAACCTAGACAAACACTTGAGAATTAATAACATGCTCCTCAAATTAGACAGAAATTAGTAAGTTCCTAGAAACCAATGACAATGACAAGACAACTACCAAAACCTATCGGGCACAGAGAAGGGGGTTATCAGAGGTCACTTTTCTGCACTTGAAAAAAAAGGAGAGAACTATGGTCAGGATCTGAACTCAGCATTTCTAGCAGCTAGGACATAGTCAACAGCATAATCTTTCTGACAGTAAAAGCACAGAAATCACAAAAAATACAAAGCTAAATGAACTGGAAAACAGAAGAATAATGGAAAAATATCAACAAAGCAAAAAGTTGGTTATTTGAAAGGATCAACAAAATTGACAAACCACTAGCAAACTTAGTTGGCAGTTACATAATCTGTCAACTTGGGGAGGGGTGGAGTCTAGCCTGTCAATCAGGTCATAGCCAATGAAGGTTCCATGGGAGCATGGCCTTCTTCTGAGCATTCTGGGAACTCCTGTATTCCTTCTTGGAGGCAAGAGACTCTCTCTGTTGGACATTCCTGTTAACAAGTCACATGGAAACACAAAAAATATAGGAAACTGATTATGAACAGACACCCCCCCCC
>NW_022107431.1:37769369-37785892 GCF_000313985.2 Echinops telfairi | reverse complement strand
AAAAAAAACCTCTGGTACAGACACACAATGAAATACTACACATCCATTAAAAACACCAATGAAACCATGAAAAACCTCAACCCCAGGAGGGGTCTGGAAGACATTATGCTGAATGAAGTTAGTCAAGCACAAAAGAACACATACTGTATGAGTCCACTCATACAAGATCAAGCTTGCAGGGCATCCAGTCTTCTGTCCAGGAATCAGACAGCCTGGTAAAGAGCTGGACCAGTGCCAATGAGCACCACATCATCTGATCCAGGTAAGTATAGGGTAGGTCACTTGGCCAGAGGGTGCCTCACAACAGCTGTGATCAAATGGTCGGTGGGCATTCTGTCTGCTGAGTGGTATGGATCTGGAGTGAGGTCTCCCAGAGAAGGAGGTGGCCTTGTCAGCCATCTTGGGCTTACTGATGATAGGGGTTGCACAGGAGAGAGGAGAGGGAATGGTCAAGTTTGGGCGAATATAAGTGCATGTCTGTTGAGGGGTGGGGAGGGAGTGAGGGCTGAAATCCAGATGTGGGGAAGAGAGACTCAGGAGGCTCTCGGGAACATTAAGTGAGGAGGGTCTTTAGTGGTGTGTAATGAGATGGCAGAATTGACCTAGGGCATCTGGGGGTATCCCAGGAACCCAGGCTGGATGCTAAAGAATGCTGGGACACTGAATCCTCGATCTCCAGGGTGTACGTCATGCGCCAGAGGCTGGATCGGTGAGACCCCGTATTAAAAACTCCGCAGGGTGACTCTGGGCTGTACCCTAGACACACATGTAACCTAAGGACTTAAGCTGGAAAACACACAGTGTCGAAGAAGCAGAAGACCACTGTACCAAGAGCGGTGCACTATTGCCTGGTGGACAAACAAGGTCTTGCAACATCAATGCCCTGTATGTTGTATTAAGATATGTCTTATTCTGGCAATCATGTGATAGTTATTCTGTGATATTCTGCTTCTGCTTGTTTCTATCCGGGTGTATCTCAGAGGGGCGTCGCCATGGGACCTTACCTTCTTTAAGCTGTGTTATTTGTTCTCCAGTAAATGAAGCTCAGAGGCATTAAGCCTATAGGGACAGCAAATATAACATGTTTCAGCGGGAAGGGGGGATATAAAGGAGTGGGAGTGATCATAGGGAGATGATGTCTGCATATTGCAGGTTGTTAATAAGCCTTCCTCCAATCCTGATGCCATTTTTTTCCATAAAATCCAGCTTCCCTGCTGATTACTAGGATACAGATTGAATAAGAAATATGATGAGAGGATGCAACCCTGACACACATTTTCTGATTTTAAACTATGCAGCATTTCCTTGTTTTGTTTGCACATTTGCCTGTTAATCTATGTACAGGGTAGAACTGCCCCTGTGGATTTTTGAGATTGTAACTGCTTGTAGGAGTAAAAAGTCTCATCTTTCTTCTTGGTCAACTCCAGTGGTCAAAATCAAGCTCATTACCATCTGTATTCTAACTCATGGTGACACTATCAGGTATGGTAAAACTGCCCCTAAGGGAGTAAAAAGCCTGGTCTTTCTCCTGCAGAGCGCCTGGTTGTTTGGAGGGTAACAGCAATGTTGGCATAGTTAAACATTTGGCTGTTATCTGCAAAGTCAGCAGTTCAAAACCACCAGATGCTCTGTCAGAGAAAAACACGCCTTTCTATTCCCAGTTAGCAGCTTGGAAACTCACAGTAGCAGTTTTACTGTGTCCTATTTGGTTGGTGTGAGTCCGCATTGACTCAATGGCAGTGAGGGAGAGTTTTGACCCTAGTAGCAGTACAAGTGACTGACAGTTTTGACCCAAAGAGTAGTCCCATATATTGAGTGCTTTTCCTTCCTGTCTCACTTCCCACTGTCACACAGGTGTTTTCTCCACTTCTAAATAAACCTAATTCGCCCTAATTCTTGCTTTGTGGTCTACTTTTGTTGCAACCAAAATGAAATCACTTTCTGCCTTCCTTCCAAGTTGATTCTTAATGAAATTACTAATTCAAATTTTATTTATGGTATTTTATTCCACTTCCCTACTTTTAGTGTGAGAGAACTACATGTGATAAAGAATAGCAGACAAAGTGTTGACTGCAACACCAAATAGATACAAGTATACAGATAGAATTCACGTAGAGAAAAATGGAACACTTTATTTTATCAAAGGGTATCTGGGGGGAATGTTTCCAGAAGTGACACGACAGGGGCCATAACCAGTTGATATGAGAGATTTGATGCAAACACAAGGGAAAGGATACACGAGCAGAAAGGACACAGTATGAAATGCCTTGGAGGGAGAAGGAGTGAGGCCGGGATTGAGACTGTGTGTTGTTGTAGCACAAGAACGATGAGAGGTATGGTACGAGATAAACTAGAAATGTACGAAGAGTTAAGACTGATCACTCCTTCATTATTCCAAATATTTTGAATTTATGCAAAGATAAATATGTGGAAGAGAAGGGAAAAAATAGATATGGTGATACGTATAAATTTTAGCTACTACCCACTCACATATGATACAAATGTTATTTATCTTTTAGTAGTATTTTAAAATTTGCTTATAGGCTCATTTATCAGTCCAAGTTATAGAACTCATTAAATTTGGGTTTTCAATTTTCCCCTCTAGAATTACATTGTCATTATAACAGACATGACCTCCTCCTGGGTTGCCATAGGTGCTCTTCCAGTGAGAAATTACAGAAAGAAAACAACACACTGCCATCCAATCAATGCTGACTCACAGGTTAGAACTGCCCCGTGTGAGTTTCAGAGAGGGTAACTCTTTACAGGAGTAGAAAGCCATGTCTTTCTCCTGTGGAGCATCTGATGGTTTAGACTATTGACCTTTCAGATCTCAGCAATGTATAACAACTACACCACCAGGGCTCCTTCTTGTGAGAAATACATTTCCCTAATGCTAAAAACCACCCATTAGCTGTCAGTTTGTAGCATTATGGTGGTTGGTATATGCTTGAAGCTCCATCACCAGGATTTCATATATCAGCAGGATCATCCAAGGTGGACAGATTTCAGCAGAGCTCCCAGAGGAACAGAGACTCGGAACCAGGAAGAGGTTGTCCTTACTCTTCTGAAGGATGAGCCATTGAAGACTTTAATGAATGGCAGTGGAACATTACCTGTTACAGTACTCAAACTTCTGTATCTATAATGCTTTAGATTTTAATTTTACCATGTTCAAAGGTGTATAAGTTAATTTCTTACTGTAATACTTAGTTTTATGTTCCTGAGTGGATGGATCATGAAATTATATTTGGGGGCTTCTACAGCTAATGAAAAGACTCATACTGGGTCCTTCTGAGGGAGGAGTAGGAGGATATTAAAGACCCACCATAAAAACATAAAATGACAATGAAATGGATGTCCTAGATGTTGTTCATAAAATAAGATAATGCAGTTACAGTTTAATTTCATTATGCAAGGATAAAAATATGTAAGTATAATCAAAATATATTCCCCTTAAGTTAAAAGGAGCAAACAGATTAACTTTACATCAAGACTAAGAACAGATAAAGTGAAATGATAGTATCAATTTTAATGTATTTATTTTATCACAAAACTTTTGAATGGCATTTAAAATATAAAAATAACAAAATTAATTCTTAAACACATGCACATACACCTGTTACACAAAGATGAGTCTTTGTTAAAAAAACAACATAAATATATATGTACAGGTAGGCCATATTACATAGACTATCTTTTCCTTAAACTTTTTCTTGTGATTTGGGTGAACTTTTACAGAGAAATGTGTTCTTCACTCAGCAATGCATACGTGTTTCTGTGACACTGGTTGCAATCCTGCAATGTAACAGCACTCTCCCCACTTACTTCTGATGTTTCTATTCATCCTTCTGTCCTACTCCTGCCTGCCGACTGGTCTTTCTTTCTGGCAGATGCTGCTCTTTTGATCTCATCTGGTCGATGGTTCTAAAGAGTGGGAATCTTGTTGCTACTGTCCACCTTTAAGCCTGTCTATTGTTTGGCTGAAAGCTGAGCTTTGGGGGTAAGTTCAGTTCCAGACTGACTTGCAGGGTGTCTAAGGATTATCACTGAAGGTTCCACAGTTTCTATCAAACCAGTAAGCCTGGTCTTCATTAGTTTGAGTTTTGCTTTGTATTTTTGGTCCACTCTATTCCGAACCACTCCATCCCTTTCAACAGTGGTGGCCAAGCATCACCTAATTCTTCTGGTCTCCTCTTCCCCGGAGTTGGAGGTCTCATAGTCTGTTAAATTTTTGAAGTAATTGTTTGCTTATGTTTTTTTATTCCTTTGATTTCCTACCGTCTTCTTTGATCCAGACAAGGGGAGGCTTATAGTTCCACTTTCCATGTTTAATCACAAGCTCTTAAGGTCACAGTCACTACTCACCAAAGCAGATTTTGTGTACTCCAAAAGTAAGCATCATAATATCCTTTCATAATATCTGCAACTTCCACTCTGACTTATTGAATATAGTGATCACAAGTAACAGCATTGGATTTTACTCTGCCTTACTAATTTGGTCGCTGTTTCCCCAACTTGACAAGCCTATTCATATGCATATAGAAGTCGATTCTCAATTCTGTAGATCCATGTAACCCCAAATACACTTGAAAGCTCACTTAAAGTCATTTCTGAAAAGAAAAAAAAGTTTCCTTAAGCTTCTTGAACCTCTCAGGTGACGAGATCACACAAGAACGAGAAGATAATGCTGTCAGAATGACTAGTGTTACAATAGCAATTGCTCTTCTGCTCATAGGTGTTAGCCTGTCTGATTCTCAACAATATGGTTCGTCATGTGTTTTCTCGCACCATTACCGACAAATTATTTTTGCCTGTGCTTGACACAGGTAATTCACCAAATGTATAATCAATTTTTGTGTGAAAAGAATGAAACATCTTACTGAAACCATTGAGGAAAAATACTCCCATGGTTGTATGCAAATGGTCGCTCTGCAGATAAACCACAAACACTATGCTACTATAATTTACTTTTATTGTGTGAAATACTACAGGTACACATTCCAAAAAGACCTGCTATTTAATAAACAAGTGTAAGATATCCGAGAGAACAACATATGAATTCTAACACATTGTTCATGCTCTTTCATAGGCACTGTTAGATACATTAGCATATTTATGACCCTACAACATTCTTAGGAATGAAAAACACACTCTTTTTAGATGAGAAAAGTTGGTACTAAAATGGCCATGGCTACTGATAATTGCAACAGCTCTATCAAAATAATTCTTTTATTTTCTAATTTTCCATTTGCTTAACAATCATTGTGACAATATTTATGTGGTCATTTTATCTTCTTTCACAATTTCCAGGCAATGTGCACAGTTACTAATTGACCTCAAGTCGAACTTACTGCTCCTACAGAAACAGAGGTGAACATCCCAAGGTGTTATCCACCCATTAAATAGGAGAGTTTTATCTGTTGCCCCCAAAGGTCTTAAAAGGTACGGAACAGTGGGAAAACAGGGAGAAATATTCACAAAAGGAGCAGCAAATGAACAGAACCTTAACCACAGGGAGGCCCGTTACACCCAGACTATGTCAGAAAACAACAACAAAAAGGGGTGGGAGGAATAAAAAAATGAAAAGACCATTCAAAGGTGTTGGGAAAGGCAGAGAAAGTGATTAGAGACGTCAGGTCCAGAAGTGAAATTTGGGAATCAGTGAAACAGAAGAAACAAGAAGGTATATAATGTACAAATGTGCTTTATACAATTGATGTATGTATGGATTGTGATAAGAGTTATATGAGCCCCCAATAAAATGATTTTTAAAAAAAGAAGAAATACAATGGATGGATGGATGGATGGATGGATGGATGATGGATGGATGGATGGATGGATTGTGATTGGCATTGTGCAAACCCCCAATAAAATGATTTTTAAAAAGAAAAGAAAAAAATCAACCAAGGTACATGACGTACACAAACACATTATCATATTTTATTTTGAACAGTACATACTTTCACCATGGTTTAATGGAAACACTGTCCCATGACTACTTTTCCTGGGGAATTTAAAACAGAACACATTTTCCCAATTTTGAAAGGTTTATTAATTTCTTATATCATTTTGTCATAAGTTCATAATTTCCAAAACATCCCTCAGCATCTCATTTAGTGCTCACACTTATTCTGAAAACAAACTCATGGTTGAGGAACTATTCTTTAAAACTTCCCCACTTAGAATAAGTTTTATAGCTTTCCGAAACCAAGGATAAAATAAAGCATAAATCAAAGGATTCATGGCTGAGTTATAATAAGCACTCCAGCAGCAAATCTCATAAACATAAGCAGGTGTGATGAAGCCCATGAAAGCATCAATTAATATATCAACTGTATATGGTAACCATGAAATCATAAAGGGCACCACTGTGACCCCCAGGGTTTTAGCTGCTTTTCTCTCTCTTGGCCACTCTGGCTTTGTAACTCTCTGATGAGGATTTGATTTTATTACTTGTAGTTTCAATTTTCATAGCTTGTTGTTTAGCTACAAGGAAAATTTTACTGTACAGGATGATCATAACTAGAGTCGGTAGGAAGAATAACAGAAAATCTATCAAAACCCAGTCTTGATTTACAACAACTTGGCAGCCACCGATGCAGTTGAGGGCACTTACCAACCCCTCCATACCATCATCATTCACTCCTGTGTAGAACACGGCGCCGCTGTACACAACTGGCAGGATCCAGGAGATGCCGATGCACATTCCTGACACAGACACGGTGAACTTGGTCGGATAGACCAGAGGGTCAGTGACAGCGATGTTGTCGATGGAGATGAAGCACAAGTGGAAGAGAGAAGGGTAGCAAAACGCCACAATCAAAGCAGCTGTGAAGGGTACAAAACTGGGCCCCAAAGTACCAGCAGCTCTCCACAGACCTGACCATGCTGAAGGGCATCACGGTCACTCCCACCAAAAAGTCAGCACAGGTCAGGGACGCGATCAGAAAGTTGGCTGGTGAGTGTAGCTGCTTGAAATGCAGAACTGAAATCATCACCAAGAGGTTTCCGAACACAGCGAGCACAGAGGCAGAGCCAAAAGCTGCGTACAGAACCCCCCGGGTTCCCGGAGAGTAGGGAGACTTAGTACAGGAGCCATTCACGTTCTCATAGCAGAGCTGCAGCTCCGCAGGTTGTGAGAAATTGCTGGCCATGGTCCTGTTTAGTGCCTGCTGTGTTTCTGCTCTTCCTGGTAGCGGGGAACAACAATGTTCAATCTTAAATACTCTCTTAAAAACTAAACAATGGCTTTTATTACAACACACTATATTTTTCTTTTCATTTCAATTATCCGAAGAAATTCCAAATAGAAAAGTGCTCTCTCAACCTATAACCCATATATTGTTTCTGTGAGTAGGCCCCACTCTAATAACTGATTAATCATAAGAAAACATACTGTAAATTTTCATTGGCTCAGAAATTACATTATCTAAACAGTTGAAGAAACGGAATCTACAGACCTTATTCTTTTTATCTGTGAAGCTCTTTCTTGTAAAGTATAACCACATATAATAATGTAATTACATACTTGAGAAGTCACCTTTTCATAGGCTTCCACCTCCAACGTTTTGGAAAAATTAACAGGGAGGATGTTTTAGGAAGGCAGCCAATAGACTATGACCATTACACATTCCTCAAAGGAATCCCTGTACTGCAAGGTGTGAATCATGAAAGGTACGGGACTTTGGATCATGATAATTAGTAATGCCTCATATATACAACACAGCTCTCTGCCACTTTTTAGAAACAGGTAATTTTTAGAATCAAGAGATTTCTTTAAGTTCCAGTCTCTGAAATAGCTTAGCCTACTACTGGAGGGTAATTTTACCTACTCTCAATTTGCATGAGTGGCTTTATGATGTAGGAGGTGCAGTGAAAACTGAAAATTTGGGTTCTTGTTCATAATTACCAAAAAGATGCATTCAGCATAAAGCTTTATCATTTCTTCTGTGAACTTGTTGTTTTTTGGAGTGGTTTTTGGTGTGTTTCATAAAATTTCACTTGTTGAAAATATCCAGTGCAATGCATATCAATTCAACAATTTCTATATGTATGAGCTAATGATACTGAATCTATTCTTTAAGTTCTTCACTCTTCCTCACCTTCCTTTCTGAGTTGTTCCTCCTTGCTTAACACAAGCTCAAAGCTCCCTAATGTTCTGATGTAATAGTTCAAGTTGCTATTGTCTAATTGATCCCATACAGATAGTTCTTAAAAGAACACAATACTCAAGGCAAACCCTTTTTACTCATTTAAACCAACCACTGTTCCATTTCAACAAGATTTTAGGGATTGTTTGTGGCTTAAGGTTTAAAGGTTGTCTCAGAGCAATAGTTCCAGGAGTTCATCCACCTCCCATGGCTCCAGAAAGTTTAGAATCTTTGAGAATTTGAAATCCCGTTCTGCATTTTCCTTTTTTGATCAGGATTTTTCTATGGGATTTCTGATAAAAATGCTCAAACATGGTAGCAGAGCACCACCCAGTTCTTCGGGTGTCAGGGCAAGGAGGCAGTTGTTCATGGAGGCAATTAAGCATACACTCCATCTCCTCGTCCATTCCTAACTCCCTTTCCTCCTCTGTAGTTCCAGGTGAATAGAGACCAATTATTGAGCCACGAATGGCTTCTTGCAAGCTTTTAAGACCCAGACACTATGCAACAAACTAGGAGATAGAAGATGCACTGAATAGCTGAGTGAGGTGGGCTGGGGAGCAGGATATTTCTCCATAAAAGGGAGATGAGAAATCCAAGCAGATGGGCAGGGTGAGCTTTTGAATCAGTTTGGGTGGCTAAATGCAAAATGGATGATCTGAAATGTAAACCCCTACCCATATCACAATAAGGGGTACAAATAAAGAAATAAAAATAAAACCAACACCAAAAGAAAAATAACAAAAGGAAGCTGCATTGATTGCAATAACAGTTTAAGGCTGTGTAACTGCCAGCTTCAGAGACAAATATTGGCTTCAAGTGTGGGGACAAAGAGTGGTGAAAGAGTTCAGATAAAAGACCATTTCATTGACTTGTCATATCATCTTTCCTCTCTGATATATTAAATTAATAAATCCTTCCAACTCAGAAGTATCATTTCCCTTTAGTACCTAGTGTCCATTCTCTGGCTTTTCTTTTGCCTTTCAATTAGTATTTCAAACAGAATTTACTGACACGTTACCTTGTATTTTGGATTGAATCCCATCCCTCCAAAATATGTATTGGAATTCTGGTCTGTATTCCTTTCAAAAAGAAGCCCTATTGGCACTGTGGGATAGTGCTGGGCTGTGGGAACTAGTGCAAGGTCACTGGTTCAAAGCCATCACCAGATCCAAAGGAGAAAGATGAGTCTTATAAGCCCTATTTAGGGTTGCAGTGAGTCAGCTTTTCTGATGATTTGCTCAGCCTATAGATTGAGGAAATATGGTGCGAGGATACAATTCTGATGCACACCTATTCTAATTTTAAACAATGCATATTCTTCTCTTGTTCCATTAGCACAACTGCCTCCTGACCCATGTACAACTTGCCCATTAACACAATGAAGGGTTCTGGAATTCCCATTCTTCTCAAGGTTATTCATAGTGTTGATGGTCCACAAAGCCAATTGCCTTTGTATAGTCAATAAAATATAAGCAAATATCTTTCTGGTATTCTTTTGGCTTTCAGACAAATCCACCTGATGTCAGCAATAATATTCCTTGTTCCACGTCCTCCTCTGAATCCAGCCTGCACTTCTGGTAGTTCCTTGTCAATGTGCTGCTGCAACCTTTGTTGGATGATATTTGACAAAATTTTACTTGCTTGAGATATTAATAACATTAATATCCATAACTTGTGAATTATGTTGGGTCACTTTTCTTTGGAATGGGCACATATATGGATTTCTTCCCATCAGTTAACCAAGTAGCTGTCTTTCAAATTTCTTGGCATAGACAGGTGAACGCTTCCAGCTTAATGAAACATTTCAATTTCTATTTCATCAATTCCTGAAACCTTTATTTTGGTTAATACCTTTAGTGCAGCTTGAGCTTCTCCCTTTAGTATCATTGGTTCTCGATCCTGTGATACCTCCCAAAATGGTGGAATGCGGCTAGCTATTTTTGGTATAGTGTATATAGTCTTTCCATTTTCTCTTGATGTTTTCTGGATCATTCAATATTTTGACCATAGAGTCTTTCAAGATTAGAACCTAAGATATGAAGCTTTTGAGTTCTTTCAGCTTAAGATATTATGAGCATGTTCTTCCTTTTTGATTTTCTAACCCTAGGTGTTCACACATTTCGTTATAATACTTTACCTTCCTCAGCTACCCTCTGAAATTTTCTGTTCAGTTCTTTGATGTCACCATTTCTTCCACTTGCCTTAGGTAATCTATTACCAAGAGCAACTTTCAGGGTGTCTTCTGACATCCATGTTTCTTTCTTGTCTTTCTGATGACCTTCTGCTCTCTTTGTGTATGGTGTTCTCGATGTCCTCCCACAGTTCATCAGGTCTTCTGTGATTATCTCAATGTATAAAATTTGTTTGTGAGATATTCTCTAAATTCAGGTCCGATCTACCCAAGGGTGTATTTTGGCTCTCATGGGCTTGTTTTAATTTTCTTCAGCTTCAACTTGAACTCACATCTGAGCAAATGTTGGGCTTTTTCACAGTCTACCCTGATCTGTTTTGAGCTGGTGATGTTGAACATCTCTTCTCACAGACAAAATCAATTTGATTTGTAGCTTTTCCATCTAGAGAAGTGCACATGTGTGGTTACCTTTGGTATTGTTGAAAAGGGGTATTTGTGATGAAGTCAGTCTTGCAAAATTCTAACATGCAGTTTAGAATGTTTGTTTCCAACTCCAGCTTTGTTTCTATTACCAAGGCCATAGTTTCCAACTACTTTTTGTTGCACTTTGTTTCCAACTTTTGCATTCCATGGCCAATAATTATCAGTGCAACTTGATCGTATGTTTGATCAATTTCACACTGAAGCTGTTGATCGAATTCTTCGATTTCTGCAACAATAGCTTTTGTCGTTGGTGCATAGATTTGCATGAGTTTCATGGACTGGGTTTCTTTGCAGGGGGATGGACATTAGCCTATCACAGACTGCACTGTATTTCAAGCTAGATCTTGAAATACGTGCAAGCAATTTGGCTCGAATCTGTCAATCCTGGCATAGTAAATCATGAGATTTTCTGCTTTGAAATGGCCAATACCTGTCCATTTCAGCTTACTAACACCAAAGATATAGATTTTTATGCATTCCATTTCATTTTTGACAACTTTCGCTTTATCTAGATTCATACTTTGTACACTCAATGTTCCAATTATTAATAGATGCTTGCAGCTGTTTCTTTTTATTTATAGTTATGCCCTATCAACAAATAAACATCCCCAAAGCTTTTCCTCCACTCACATTCTTGTTGTCTAATCTACTTTGAGAAGGTAGCGCTTCCTCAGTCATATTTTGAGTGCCTTCCACCTGAGGGGCTCATCTTTCGTCACTAACTCTGGCAATGTCCTGCTGCTATTCATGCGATTTTCAGTACCTGACAATGTTTTAATGCGCCCATCAGGTTTCCTGTCTTCTGAAGTGGACAGCCGATTCCTTCGTTGTACTCTGTTCTTATTCTGGAAGCTCCACTGAAAGCTGTTCACTTTGGGTGACCCTGCTGATATTTGAAAAGACCAGCGACATAAATTCCTACATCACAGCAACACACAAGCCACCACAGTAGAACAGACTGGGACAAATGGTGAAGAAGCAGCTAGCATGATAGAATGTGGTAGGGACCTGCCCCAAAGGCTGAAATGAGAGTTCTAACTCAATACTGAATGAGGATGTGAGGTCATTCTCCTGCATGTAGTATATGCACTAAGTCATTAAACTCTCTATAACCCCATGACCTCAACAACAAGAATACATGGGGCTAGGAAACAAGGGATGGGTGCAGGAGTGGTCCCCCTTAGCATCATTCCCAGGAGTCATCAAGAATATTTGGTCTCACATGGAAGAAGCACACCAGCCTGTGTGACCACGAGGTGTCAAAGGGATCAAGTATCAGGCATCAAAGAACAAAAAACCATATCATTGCAAATGAGGGGGACTGCAGAGTGGAGACTCAAAGCCCATCTGTAGGCAATTGGACAACCCCTTATGGAAAGGTCACAGGGAGACGAGCCAGTCAGCACGCAGCATAGCAGCAATGAAACATACAATTTTCCTCTAATTCTTGAATGCTTCCTCACCCCACCCCACTCTCATGATCCCAATTCCACCATACAAATCTTGCTGGACCAGAAGATGTACACTGATACAGATAGGAACTGGAAACACAGGGAATCCAGGACAGATGACCCTTTCAGGACCAGTGGTGAGAGTGGTGATACCAGAGGCTAGAGGGAAGGTGGGGTAGAGAGGGGCAGCCGATTATAAGGCTCTACATATAACCTCCTCCCTGGGGAATGGACAACAGAAAAGTGGGTGAAGGGAGACGTTGGGCAGGACAAGATATGACAAAATAATAATTTATAAATTATCAAGGGTTCATGTGGGAGGGGGAAAATGATGAGCTGATACCAAGGGCTTAAGTGGAGAGAAAATATTTTGAGAATGATGAGAGCAATGAATGTACAAATGTGCTTGATACAAGTGATGTATGTATGGATTGTGATAAGAATTGTATGAGCCCCCAATAAATTGATTTTTTTTAAAGACAACATTTGGTCTCAAAACAAACAAACAAACAAACAAAAGAATATTTGGTCTCTTGGATTTTACACCAATAGAGATTATCCTTCCCTGAGGAGGCAGCTGGCCAGGGAACATAGCAAGTGCTTCATACCACTGCCTAAGAACTTGGGATTTCTTCTGGTCAGCAAGAGGAAGGTAAGGAGAGGAATCTGAATATTAGAAAAAAACAATGAAGTCAATCAGAACCATTAGGTAGGGCTTCTGTTACACAATGGAGGCAAAGAAGAATGTGCATGGAACTCCAGTGATATATTTGGACACTTTGTAGTATTTTGGGCCTCAAATGTAATGGTGATGCACACATAAAATAATAAGGATATATTGTCTAGGGGCTAAAAACACTCAAGAACAAAGGTTTGCAAAGAAAGGAGGGAACACATTTCAATGCAAGAATGAGGGATGAAAGAGAGCACATTACAACAGACCCTAATGAAAACAAAGGGATAAATGCACAGTACTACAAAGGCCTGTATGCCACTGATTCAACAACTTGGAAGACATGGACAAATTCTTGGAAAAACAATCCCTCCCTGGACTATCCCCAATGGATGTCAAGAATCTCAACAGACTCATAGCAATAGAAGAAATAGACAAGGTTATCAAAGGATTACCAACCAAAAAATCCCCTGGACCAGATGGCTTCACAGGAGAATTCTACCAAGCATTCAGAGAAGAACTGACACCAATCCTACACAATCTCTCTCAGAACATAGGAAAAGACAGCAAACTCCTGAACTCCTTTTATGAAGCTAGTATAACTCTGATACCAAAACTGGTCATGGATCCCACAAGAATCGAGGACTACACACCAATATCCTTAATGAACATTGATGCAAAAATCTTTAAAAATAATTATGGCCAATAGAATACAAAAGTATATGAAACAAATAATTTACCATGACCAAGTGGGATTCATACCAGGGATGCAGGGATGGTTCAACATACAAAATACCATCAGCATTATTTGCCACATTGACATGAAAAACTATAAGAACCACATGATAGATGCAGAAAAAGCATTTGACAACATACAACACCAATTCCTGCTTAAGACACTTGAGAAGATAGGAATGGAAGGAAAATTCCTCAAGATAATACAAACTATATATGAAAAACCAACAGCCAACGTGGTAGTCAATGGAGAAAAGATGAACACAATCACACTGAAAAAGGGGACCAGACAAGGATGCCCCTTGTCCCCACTCTTATTTAACATCATACTAGAGGTTTTAGCTAATAGCATAAGGAAAAGAAAAGACATCAAAGGTATTTGCCTGGGGAAGGAAGAGGTGAAACTATTGTTATTTGCAGATGATGTGATTTTATATATGGAAAATCTCAAAAGATCCACAAGGGGAGTGCTGGAAGCAATAGAGGAATATGGCAGAGTGGCAGGATACAAGATCAACAAACAGAAGTCCATCGGACTGTTATACACATCAGATAAGACCACAGAAGAGGAGATAAAAAAGGTGGTACCTTTCACAATAGCCAAGCACAAATTGAAATAGCTAGGGATATATCTGGCTAAAAGAACAAAAGATTTATATGAGGAAAACTACAGAACACTATTGCAAGAAACCAAGAGAGTATTCCATGCTCATGGATTGGAAGACTCAATATAGTAAAGATGCCAGTTCTGCCCAAGGCACTCTGTAAATTTAATGCAATCCTGATACAATTACCTTCATCTTTCTTCAAAGAAATGGAAAAATTGATCACCAATTTCATATGGAGAGGGAAGAAGCCCCAAATTAGCAGAGAATTCCTCAAGAAGAACAGTGGGAGGGCTTACTTTACCTGACTTTAGCACATATTATACAGCCACAGTGGTCAAAACTGCATGGTATTGGAATAATGGCAGATACTCAGACCAATGGAAAATAACTGAAAATCCAGAAATAAAATCATCAGCATATAGACAACTGATCTTTGATAGGGGTCCAAAAAATATCAGATATGAAGCAGATGCCCGCTTTAGCAAGTGGTGCTGGGAAAAATGGAGAGCTACCTGAAGAAAAATGAAGCAAGACCCTTATCTCGCTCCATGCACAACAATAAACTCAAGGTGGATCACAGACCTTGAAGTTAAACCCCAAACTTTTAGGGCCATCAATGAGAGAATTGGGACCAACCTGAGAACTTTGGCACAGGGAATACATAGGCTATCAGAAATAGGGAAGGACATAAACACAGATGAGTCACAAATTGACAAGTGGGGTATACTGAAGATAAAACACCTGTGTACATCGAAAGAATTCACAAAGAGAGTAATAAGAGTGTCCTCAGACTGGGAAAACATCTTTAGCAATGCCACATCAAACAAAAAAGCCTTGTTACTAAAATCTACAAAACACTGCTAGCTTCCAAAAAGAAAAAAATTAATTGCCCACTAAGAAGGTGGGCAAAGGGCCTGAACAGAAGTTTCACAGGGGAAGAAATACAACTAGCCCATAAAAATATGAGAAAATGTTCCTGATCATTAGTCATAAGAGAAATACAAATTAAAACAACTACGAGAAACCACCTAACACCCTCAAATAGAGCCCAATTCATAAATCAGAAAGCAACAAGTGTTGGAGGGGCTGTGGTGAGATAGGAACTCTCATCCACTGCTGGTGGACCTGTAGGTGTGTACACCCAATATGGAAATTGATTGGTGATATATAAAACAGATGGACATTGAGTGACCATATGATGCATCAACCCCCCCTACTGGGCATATACCCAGAAGAGGCAAGAAATCAACCATGACCAGACATCTGTGCTCCAATGTTCATTGCGGCACAGTTAACAATTGCAAGGAGTTGGGAACAAACCCAAATTTCCATCAAAAGATGAATGGATTGAAAAACTGTGGTACATACATACACTGGAGTACTATGCATCACTAAAGAGCAGTGATGAATGCATGAGGCACATCACCGCATGGGAAGAACTGGAGGAAATTATTCTAAGCAAAGTAAGCCAAGCACAAAAGGACAAGTACAACATGAGTCAGCTTTAAAAAAAATGCAAAAGGAGCATAGGGAAAAAGCTACTGCATGCAAACATTCCTGGGGTGAGGTCCAGGTAGTATGGCAGGGGCCAGACCAAATCCATGGATACATATGGTAGCCAATTAAAAAGGATGGGAAAAAAAGAAATGGGTAGCGCGGGAACAGGGCACCAACCCAGCTAAGGGGAGGGAGTTATTTATATCTCCATAGGGAAAGAGGGACCCGACTTTAACCCAGTGCCCCAAGACTGGTATGAATGCAACATACCAGCATGAAGCAGAGAACCAGTAGAGAAGTCTGAGGGGCCCAATCCCAACTATGTGGACAGCCGCCCATCCCCCAGACAAATTTACTTCAGAGGACCGCACTGCAGCTACATGTAGTTCAGGGAGAGGGACATGTCTGATCAGAGCACATGGGAGCAAATGAAGTGGGAGGAAGAGAGAGTGGAGCACAACCTGGCTCACCAAGCCTTCAGGATGATATCCCTGCTCAGAGCAGCCAATGCAGAGAGGACCATACGGCCAGCCCCACGATGAAACACGACATCCCTCGCTCACCCATAGCCCTACAGGGGACAACACTGGAGACACAGTGTGGGAATTGTGCCCAATCTGACCCCACACACTGAAGCAAAATACTTAAGGTGTGTAACAGAACAGCAAGGGGAGCAGAGCAAGGAGGTTCTGAGGGAATACCAAAAATAGACTTTGAGGCGAGGGCATGGCACCCCAATAGACTTGACTGGAAAACACTCCTAAAGGTCAACAAACGGATCTTGTACTA
>NW_022107431.1:37761138-37767698 GCF_000313985.2 Echinops telfairi | reverse complement strand
ACACTGGGCTCCCTGGCTCTGTGCCTCCGTGGTTCACACCCCTTCCTGCTTTCTCATCTTTGCTTTGGGATTAATCTTATCCTTTGGTTCTCATGTCATTGACTGCTCTAAGGAACATTTTCCTCCTGGATGCTGTGTATTTTATTGGGCCTGTTGATTATTTGGCTGAAACGTGATCTCCAGAATGGCTTCAGTTTCAGGTACAGAGGACTATAGTCTTGGGGGTTCCTGCAGTCTCTATCAGACCAGTATGTCTAATCTTTTGAAATGTGATTTTTTTTTCTTGGTCTAATTTTTCTCCCATATGTCTGCGACCATTTATAGTGAATTTACTCAGAGTATTAAGTAGTGGTAGTCAGTCAGGCACCATCTAGTTCTTCTGGCCTCAGGATCATGTCGGTTGTGGTTCATCAGTCCTTTGTACTAATGCTCCCTTGAGTCTTGGTTTCTTTCACTCTCTGTTACTCTAGATGGAAAGAGATGGACAGTTCTCTTAGATGACTGTTCAGAAGCTTTTAAGATCCCAAATGCTAATCACCAAAGTAGGATGCACATTATCTTTATGAACTATTGTTCATGTTGTACCAGTTGATGTAGCTGTCCTTCCGGTCTATAATCTTCCAGCTTCAAGCGTAGGAACTTCATCCCAAGAAGTGTTTAATATGTCAGAAGTGTTCTTGACTGTAACTCTTGTGTGCTCTAGTATCTATATTAATGTGCATGTACCTCCTACACTTAGTATGTCAAAATATCCTCAGTCTTAATCTAAAGGTGAGTATGTGTGGTAGTTATATTTTCTGCATCATTGACCTGCAACTACGTGAATCTGATGTCAAATGCAGGAAGATCACTGGTCAATGGGTCAAAAGTCCTATAGGTCCAATGGCAGTGACTCCATGTGGCTTGTCAACAGGAAGGTGAAACAGAGAGAGAGAGAGAGTATGGCCCCCTACTTCTGATTGCAGAAGAGAGTTCCCAGAATCCTCATGAGAAGGCTATGCCCACAAGGAGGTATCATTAGGCTGTGAACTGATGGACAGGCTAGACTCCACCCTTCATTCTTTATCAAGTTGACATGAAATAGTTAGTAACCCAATACCTTATGCACTCCACCAGGACTCATGGACCATTAACTTAAAGGTCAGCAGTTCAAACCCACCAGTTGCTCTGCAGAGAAAAGATTAAACAGTCTGCTTGAATTAACTGGATGTCATCGGGTTTGGTTTGGTGTTGGCATGTAAAGACACTGGGAGGAATGAAAAAATAAAGGGCAAATGTAGTTACTGTGAGGTTTCCAAAAATTCAAATCTTTATGTATGAAGACCGTCTCTTTCTCATGATGTGTTAGTCTGGGTAAACTAGGGGGAAAAATCCACAGAAACTCATATGTATAAGATAGAGTTTTATATAAAGCACAATTGTACATTAAGAAAGCATCTCAACCCAGTGCCCTCCAAGTCCATAAGTCCAACATTAGCCCAGATCTACAAAGTCTTCCTCAATCTCACAAAACACACGCAATGACACTGACTGCAGGAGAAAAGTTGAATCTGTGAGCATGTAAGCATCTCAGTGCTGGCAGGGGTCTCCACGTGGCTTTTCCAGCATCCAGGGGCTGCATCAGGGTAGGTCCATGTGGCTTCTCCTCAGGGATGTCTTTCAGAAAGTGAGCCTTGACAGCTGAAGCAGGGAACTGGCTAAGGCAGCTGAACCCTGGCCCAACCATCAGAAAGCAAGAAACCCAAGAACTAGAAATGGGAGAGTCACCGAGCCATTTCTCTCTCCACCCTTCAATTAATCCCACATGTGTTTATTGGCCGGGTTGGCACAATAAACCTTAACTATCTCACATGATGAGTAATGAGTGGGCTTAAATAGCTGATATTTAGATTAGTAGCCCAACACTCAACCCACTGTACCACTGGAAATCCTGTACTGACTCCATCTTTATTCATTAATTCCACTCTTTCCCACTCACCCACACTCTTAATTTCCTTATTATTTTCTCTTACTCAATTCTTTCTCCTTTGATTTTTTTTCTTGAGATAATGGGATTCTGTTCTCTAGTTCAAACCCTTCTTCAAGCTACAACTCATTTTCTTTAATATGTTTAAACCAATATCTACATAAATTAGGGTGACCACTGCTTTGTTATTCAGCTGCCTCAGGATCTTTTTGAACTACCTTCTTTTTCTAAACTCACATTTCATCCACTTTAGTTTGTCGTTTGTACCCCAAAATGTAGGGACATGTAAAAATTTTCTTATAAAGGAGACTTCGGACAGGGCAAGATATGACAAAATAACAATTTATAAATTATCAAGGGCTCATGAGGGAGGGAGGAGTCGGGAGGAGGGGAAAAATGAGGACCTAATTGGGGGGGGGTTAAGTGGAGAGGAAATGTTTTGAGAATGATGAGGGCAATGAATGTACAGATGTGCTTTACACAATTGATGTGTGTATGGATTGCGATAACAGTTGTATGAGCCCCTAATAAAATGATTTAAAAAAAAAGGTAGCTGTTTTGGATATCCAAAACTAACAATGAATTTGCAACAGATATTAATTTATGACAGTAGTTGTCAACATGACTTTCCTTTAGGTATGACATCTATCCGAAAACTTCTTTAATCTATTTCACTCAGCATACATTTGTTTAATGCCTTAGCATAGGTACTCAGTACTAGATGGTTTAGCACAGGAGAAAAGTATTATCTATGAACACTTTCATATTCATTTCTTCAGAAGGTCCACAACTACTTCACAGGCACAGTGGTAAGCACTTCAAAACCACCACTTTATTGAAGCCTCTCAACACTAATTAATGTATTATTATCACCATTTTGCAGGCTCAGAAAAGCACCAAGCTTGCCAAAGGTCACAGAGGGAGCAGCAGTGGGAACGCATTTCAATGTGGCCACACCCTACGGATTGAAAACAGCTCTAATCTGTTTGGGCTCAACTTCCCTCTGCAGCTCCAGGCAATATTCCTTTGCTACAGCTCTGGGACCTATTTACACAGCAAGATAGAGTCTTTTACCTTATTCCAAGCATGAGAAATGAATGGTAATCTTGTGAGTTCTTAGTTATCTGCCTCCCACATTTGGGGGAACATTCAAATGGTTTAAGGGTTAGAATAGATATTGACCTGTAGGTTCAAGTGCCAGCTTTCAATTTTAAAAGATGTGATATACCAATAAACCTCTGTTTTATGACTTTGTTAAAGAGAGCTAGTAAGAACAACACTACTGCTTGTTGTTAGGTGCTGATGAATTGGCTCTGATTCATAACAACTCTGTACAAAGGGACAAAACATTACCTGGTCCCCCACCACCTCACAATTGTTGTTTGAGTCCATCGTTGCAACCAGTGTCAACCCATCTTGTTCAAGGTCTTCCTCTTTTTGCTCACCCTCTGCTTTACCAAGAAAGGTATCTCTGTCAAGGATTGGTCTCTCCTAACAACTTGTCCAAAATACATGATAGGAAATCTTAGCATCCTTGCTTCTAAGGAACATTTTGGCTATACTTCCTCGAAGAGTGTTCTGTTTTCTGGCACTGTATGGCACTTTCAATATTCCTAACCAACTCTGCAATTTCAAACGCATCACTTCTTCCTCAGTCTTCCTTATTTATTGCCCAGCTTTCATATGGATGAGCGAAAATACCATGGCCTGGGCTAGGCGTACTTAATCCTCAAGGAGATATTTTTGCTTTTCAACTCTTAAGAGAGGTCTTGTGCAGCAAATTTTCCCCTTGGAACTCATTGCTTGATTTCTTGTCTACTGGTCCCATGAGCACAGATTGTGGATCGAAATAAAAAGAAATCTTGACAACTTATCATGATGTTCTCTATTGGTTTGGTTGTGAGGACTTTTTGTTTTCTTTACATTGAGCTGTAATCCATATTATTGGTTTTATTCTTTGGTCTTTCTAAGCGCTTTGAGGCTTTTTTACTTTCAGTAAGCAAGATTGGGTCATTTGCATAGTGCAGATTGATAATGAGCCTTCCTTCAATCCGGATGTCAAACTCTTCTTCTCTCCAGTTTCTCAGATTACTTACTCTGCATACAGACTGAATCAGTGCAGTGAAAGGACAAAACCTTGGCACACCCCTTTCCTGATTTTCAGCTGTGCAATATCACTTTGTTCGGTCCAAAACCACATCCCTTGTTCTATGTGTAAGTTCCACATGAGCCCAGTTAAATGTTCTGGAGTTCCAATGATTTGTAATGCCAGCTGGTTATGATCCACAGTCAAATGTGTTTGAATAGTTACTAAAACACTTTGCAAGTCTTTCTGGTATCTCTGTTTTCAGCCAAGACCCAGCTAATGTCATTAATGATATCCCTCCTTCCACATCTTCTGAAGCTGACTTGAATTTCTGGATGCTCCATGTCCATGTACTATTGTAACCACTCTTGAATTCTCCTCAGAAAGGTTTACTTGCAGTGGTGCTAATTATGTTGTTAGATAATTTCCACATTCTAAAGGGTCATCTGTGAGGAACAGAAGGATTTCTCTTGTCTCCCCAGAATATATGCCAGACTTGGCTTGAGAATGACTGTTCATTAGGCAGTGAAAATAGGTCAGAGGTTATTCTCCCTAACACCAGCCATCTATAGTCTGACTCACCCTAAATAAGACCCACTCCCTTCTGATAGGGATAGTGGTTGTCTGTTTACTTGTAGGAGATACCAGAGGTCAAACCCGCCCAAGGATGACCAAGGTTAGGTAGCCATTATCAGCTGTCTAGATCAAGCAGACATCACTGTTTATCCCACAAATGTGGACACACCCCTAGGTCATCCCCCTCCTATTGATTGTATTGCCTATGTTGCTACCCCTCCCGGTGACTTAGGTTATTGTCCCCTATCAGGGGACTTGTATGCCTCCCAGAACAGTAGTTGTCTGTTTTATTATATGAGACATCAGAATGATCAAACTTGTTCTAGAATGAATTGTATTGCCCCTTTCTGTGATGTATGACTCTGTAATCAGATCCCCCTAAAGTGATATGATGCATGATTAGCAATAAATAATGAGGCTCCCTGGTTCTCAAGGGTGGCTGGCCGAGGGTGGCTGGAGAAGGTGGCTAAGGAGGACGAAGCAGCGGCTTCTTCTCTGATGGCTAAGCCCCCTCCATGAGGACCATCAATTGGGTCTGAGGTGAGCAATGCTACCATGAATTGCGTCTGACTCCATTACTTGACTCCATCCTTTAACTCTCATGCTCTCTGACTTTACTACACTCTCTTATCGCTGTACAATTGCGCCTACCGAACCTGCGATGTTTTGTGGGGTTCCCTCTTCCCTTTAACCCCACAGTCATCTTTCTTTGGAATGGGTGCAAATATGGATCTCTTCTAGTGGGTTGGCCAGGTTTCTGTCTTGGACATTTCTTGACATAGGTGATTGCTTCCGTGCCGCATCAGATTTTTTAAACATTTCAGTTGAAAATCCATCAATTTGTTTTCATCAATGCCTTCAGTGTTGTTTAGATTTCTTCCTTCAATACTATCAGTTTTCTGTTATATGCTACCTCCTGAAATGGTTTTGTCAATCAATTCTTTCTGATAATAGTGCCTTTGCAAATTCCTTCTTTATCTTATGTTACTTAAAAAAATAGTTTTATTGGCATATACTTCACATATCATACAATTTAGTCAATTTCAGAACATTTTCTTCTCATACTATTGTTAGCTTCTCCATCCTCCCCTGCCATACCTCTATCCAGTTACTATCTCTATAGATCTACCCATCCTGGATTTCCTAAACATATAATCATACAAAATACAAACAGAAAGCAAACAAACAGGCAAAACAGAAAAATATCAAAGAATTGAAAACATTTTAAATGGGTTAAAAGGGAGATCAAATAATAAAGTATTACATTTTAACCTACCTAAATCTGCCATAAGACTTTACAATGCTTTCTGTTGGACAGCAAGGCTATTCATATCCCTTGACTGTGGTCAGAGGGGATTCACTGGAGGCTAACCCCATGTGGGGACCCTGGAAATGGATGTTCATCTCCACTGTCATCCATAGCCTTCTGCAAACCAGGTGTTCCTAATTTAAGCTCTGATACCATTCCCTCCTTCAGTTTTGTTTTATTATTTCTAATCCTTGGATCACACGGGCTTGTGTGATTCTTGCATGTGGACTTAGTTGATGCCCTTCCATCTTTTTTATGGCATTTAAAAAAATTCAGAATACATCAACATACTTTCTCCAAAAACTAATATTATACTTTTTTTTAAAGAAATCATTTTATTGGGAGCTCTTAGAGACATCATAACATTTCATAGTTCAGTCACATCAAGCAGTACTGTACCATTGCTACCACAATCAATTTCAAAAAATTTTCTTCCTCCTTGCACTCCTTGATATCAGCTACCCTTTATCCCCTCCCTCCCCCACTTTTCTCCCCAGAAACCCTTGTTTATTTTTTATTTATTTTTGCCTTATCTTACACCATCCACATCACCTTTCACATACAATCCTGTTGTTCACTCCCCTTGAGTGGGGTTAATAAGAGGGGGTGCCCCCGCCAACCCA